>NW_011478861.1:4672-5381 GCF_000754665.1 Bison bison bison | reverse complement strand
AGCCTGCATTTACATATCTATTTCAATATTTCTGAACTACAGTGCCCTTTTTTTTTCTTGAATTCCCCCTGAAACTGGTTGTGTAACACTTCAACGGTTTCCTCAGTAATGAGTTAGGGAACACCTTTAACATTTGCTCATTTTTACAGCTGTATAGGTGTCATGATTTTACATTTCTTAATAAAATTATCTTTTAACAACAGCCATGCCAAAGGTATAAGAGTCCTCTATTCCTTGGGTATCTAGACCATGTATACAGCAGATAGCAAATTTTTACAAAGGAAAAGACAGTAGAAAGTGAAGTCACTCAGTTGTGTCTGACTCTTTGCAACCCCATGGACTGAAGCCTAGCAGGCTCCTCCATCCACGGAATTTTCCAGGCAAGAGTACTGGAGTGGGTTGCCATTTCCTTCTCCAGGGGATCTTCCTGACCCAGGGACTGAACCCAGGTCTCCCGCATTGTAGGCAGATGCTCCACCGTCTGAGCCACCAGGTTTTGGCTAATAACTCAGACCCTTCAGATATAATTATTGGCAAGTCCTGATTTCCTTGTGTTTGGTAGACTAATCTTTGTTGAGCTAGAGTAAGCAAGCGGGGTCTTTTCACTTCTGAAACAGGCAGCAAGACCAATGCACCATGGCATCAACGCAGCTCCCTCAGGAAGGCCTGCAAACCTATTTGCAAAAGAAGCAAAATACACAGTTGGCAC
>NW_011478861.1:0-962 GCF_000754665.1 Bison bison bison | reverse complement strand
AAAAAGTGATAGATACTCAAACTGGAACCAATCAAGACATCCTTCAATAGGAAAAAAAAAAAAGAGGTCCAATCACTGTGGCCAGTCCACAAGCAGAATTTACTGCCCTTTCCTCTGTTCCCACAGAATGTATTTAAGTAACACTTGTTTCATACTGTGTAATACAGTTACTTCCAAACAGACCTGTCATACCCATTTGATATGAACCTCTTGAAGGTATGCTGCTGCTGCAGCTGCTAAGTCGCATCAGTCGTGTCCGACTCTGTGCGACCCCATAGACGGCAGCCCACCAGGCTCCGCCGTCCCTGGTGGATTATGCTTAATCTTTAATATCTCCAGGACCTAGTGGAAAGCCTGGAAAAAATAAAACAGTCAAGGAGTGTTCTTTAATATGTATGTATGCATATGTTGTGCATTATTCAGGATTAGAACGTCATCACTATTTTCACTAAAAGATGAGGATACCAATGGTTCCCTAAGGCTCCTTTCAGATGCTAGTACCGTGGTTCCATAATAAACAATGTAGGAATTGTTGGAGGGAAGGTAAATTGATGCAGTCACTATGGAAAACAGTATGGAGCTTCCTTTAAAAACTAAAAATAGAGTTACAGTATGACCCATCAATCTCACTCGTGGGCATATAGTCAGAGAAAACTCTAATTTGAAAAGATACATGAACTCCAATGTTTAAAGCAGGACTGTTTACAATAGCCAGTGCATGGAAGCAACTTAAATGTCCATTGATAGAGGAATGAATAAAAAAAAATGTGGTATGTTTATATGTATATATACATATATACACACATTATATATACATATACATGTGTGTGTATATATATGTTGTGTGTGTATATATGTGTATATATATATATATATACACACACATACACACACATATATATATATATAATGGAATATTACTCAGCCATAAAAAGAACAAAATAATGCCATTTGCAGCAACA
>NW_011478860.1:11306-11820 GCF_000754665.1 Bison bison bison | reverse complement strand
TTCTTCACTTTCTGTCATAAGGGTGGTGTCATCTGCATATCTGAGGTTATTGATATTTCTCCCAGCAATTTTGATTCAGCTTGTGCTGCTTCCGGCCCAGCGTTTCTCATGATGTACTCTGCATATAAGTTAAATAAGCAGGGTGACAATATACAGCCTTGATGTACTCCTTTTCCTATTTGGAACCAGTCTGTTGTTCCACGTCCAGTTCTGTTGCTTCCTGACCTGCACATAGTTTTCTCAAGAGGCAGGTCAGGTGGTCTGGTATTCCCATCTCTTTCAGAATTTTCCAGAGTTTATTGTGATCCACACAGTCAAAGGCTTTAGCATAGTCAATAAAGCAGAAATAGATGTTTTTCTGGAACTCTCCTGCTTTTTCAATGATCCAGTGGATGTTGGCAGTTTGATCTCTGGTTCCTCTACCTTTTCTAAAACCAGCTTGAAGGTCTGGAAGTTCACAGTTCATGTATTGCTGAAGCCTGGCTTGGAGAATTTTGAGCATTACTTTACTAGC
>NW_011478860.1:9544-11206 GCF_000754665.1 Bison bison bison | reverse complement strand
GGGGAGCCTGGTGGGCTGCCGTCTATGGGGTTGCACAGAGTTGGACACGACTGAAGCGACTTAGCAGCAGCAGCAGCAAGCTGATACGGAGCATTTGGGAGACCTGGGTTCAATCCCTGGTTTGGGAAGATCCCATGGAGAAGGGAAAGGCTACCCACTCCAGTATTCTGGCCTGGAGAATTCCATGGACTGTATATGTATAGTCCATGGGGTCACAAAGAGGTGGACACGACTGGGTGACTTTCACTTTCACAAAAACCTACAGCTAATGTTAAACTTTTTCTGATAAAGACTAGGGCAAAGATGTCCACCCACCACTCCTATTCCATATCACCCTAGAAGACCTAGTCAGGGCAACAAGGAAAAGACATGGAAGTTACACACACAGCAAAGGAAAAACTAAAACTGTCCCTGTTTGCAGATTATATGATTGCTTACATAAAAAATTTTGAAGAATATACAAAAAAAACTTCCAGAACAAATTAGAGAGTTTAGTGAGGTCACAAGATACAATAGCAAGCTGTATTTCTATGTAATAGCAATGTACAGTTGGAAACTGAAACTAAAATATTTATGAGAGAAAAATGAAATAATGTAACAAAACATGAACACTGTCTCTATGCTGAAAACTATACACTGATAACAAAAAATTAGAGTAGATCCTTAAATATAGAAACACACCGTAATTGTGGATTGGAAGAATCAATAGTAAGTCAGTTCTCCCCAGCCACCCCCTTACACATTCCCTTATACATCCATTTAATACAGTTCCAGTCAAAATCCTAGATTTTTGGTAAATACAGAGAAGTTGATGCTCAAATGTATAGAAAAAGGCAAAGAAGCTGGAATAGTTAAAACAGTTTTGAGAAAGCATACATTTGGATCCACACTGCCCAGCTTGAAGACTTACCCTAAAGCTGCAGTAATGAACACAAGATCAACTAAAGAGAGAGGGATACACCCACACAAGTACAGCCGACTGATCTTTTTTAGCATTTTAAAAATTAATAGACCATTTAAAAGAACAGTTTAGATTTATAGACTAATTGAAAGATAGGGCAGAATTTCTGCACGCCCATGGATACAGTTTCCCCTTTATTCAGTTCAGTTCAGTTCAGTCGCTCAGTCGTGTCTGAATCTTTGCAACCCCATGAATCGCAGCACGCCAGGCCTCCCTGTTCATCACAAACTCCCGGAGTTTACCCAAACTCATGTGCATTGAGTTGGTGATGCCATCCAGCCATCTCATCCTCTGTCATCCCCTTCTCATCCTGCCCCCAGTCCCTCCCAGCATCAGGGTCTTTTCAAATGAATCAACTCTTCGCATGAGGTGGCCAAAATTTTGGAGTTTCAGCTTTAGCATCAGTTCTTCCAATGAACACGAAGGACTGATCTCCTTTAGGATGGACTGATTGGATCTCCTTGCAGTCCAAGGGACTCTCAAGAGTCCTCTCCAACACCACAGTTCAAAAGCATCAATTCTTCAGCACTCGGGTTTCTTCACAGTCCAACTCTCACATCCATACATGACCACAGGAAAAACCATAGCCTTGACTAGACGAACCTTTGTTGGCAAAGTAATGTCTCTGCTTTTGAATATGCTGTCTATGTTGGTCATAACTTTCCTTCCAAGGAGTAAGCGTCTTTTAATTCCATGGCTGC
>NW_011478860.1:5360-7155 GCF_000754665.1 Bison bison bison | reverse complement strand
ATTTACTTATTTTTGGCTGCTGGATTTTCATTGCCATGCGGGCTTTTCTCTGGCTGCAGAGAGCAGGGGTACTCTCTGTTGCAGTGCACGGGCTTCTCCTTGTGGTGGCTCCTCTTGTTGTGGAGCACAGACCATAGGGAGTGTGGGCTTCAGTAGTTGCTGCTCCCAGGCTGCCAAGCCCAGACTCAGTAGTTGTGAAGCACAGGCTGGGTTGCTCCTTGGCATGTGGAATCTTCCCCAACCAGGGATGGAACCCATGTCCCTGCATTGGCAGTTGGGTTCTTTACAACTGAGCTACCAGGGAAGCTCCGACGCAACTTTTAAGTTATCTTGCTCAATGTCTTCCAGCTTTGGCCACTGAGAACCATTTTGGAAACAAGTTCTGGTCACTGGGCCTGCTGGTTGCTCTTTCAGGCTCCCTCAGCTGGCAGAGTAAAGAAATGTATGTGTGCAGCCAACGTATGTGTATGTCTGTATCTGTAAGTATTTCTCTGTGCAGCCATCTGTATCCACATTAAGTTCTTACCATCGTCTACTCTGTCCCTTCCATGTGGATTATTCTAGCTTCCCCCCCTTTCTTATCTGTAAATTCTCTGACAAGAAAACTGGCTTCCACCATCCACCATCCATCTGCTCAATTGTTCAGACCCAGCAAACATGTATAATGGCGTCAGAACTGTGAAATTGGTACACCGCGGGAACTGACTTTATCAACTGAAGTGCTGACCTGTGTGAACTGGTGCACCATGGGAACTGACTTTATCCCCTGAAGTACTGTCCTGTGTGAACTGGTGGACCATGGGAACTGACTTTATCCACTGAAGGGCTGTCCTGTGTGAACCAGTGCACTATGGGAACTGACTTTGTCCCCTGAAGCGCTGTCTGGTGTATCGGTTCACAGTGGGAACTGACTTTATCCACTGAAGCACTGACCTGTGTGAACCGGTGCACCATGGGAACCGACTTTATCCACTGAAGAGCTGTCCTGTGTGAACTGATGCACCATGGGAACCAACTTTATCCACTGAAGGGCTGTCCTGTGTGAACCGGTGCATCATGGAAACCAACTTTATTCCCTGAAGCGCTGTCCTGTGTGAACTGGTACACCGTAGGAACCGACTTTGTCCCCTGAAGCGCTGTCCTGTGTGAACCGGTACACCATGGGAACTGACTTTGTCCCTGAAGCGCTGTCCTGTGTGCACTGGTGCATCATGGGAACTGACTTTATCCACCGAAGGGCTGTCCTGTGTGAACCGGTGCACCGTGGTAACCAACTGTGTCATCTGAAGTGCAGTCCTGTATGAACTGGTGCACCATAGGAACCAACTTTGTCCCTTGAAGCGCTGTTCTGTGTGCACTGGTGCATCATGGGAACTGACTTTATCCACTGAAGCACTGTCCTGTGTGAACCAGTGCACCGTGGTAACCAACTTTGTCCCCTGAAGGGCTGTTCTGTGTGAACTAGTGCACTGTTGGAACTGACTTTATCCCCTGAAGCGCTGTCCTGTGTGCAGTTCCTTCTGCTTTAGTCTTAGGGACTCCTCTCCTTTCCACAGAGACCGAGATCAGCACTTCCCACCCCCAGCTCTCCTTGGTGTGGTCGTTTTGTACTTTTATGATAGTTAGGCTCTCTTGTCACAGTCTACATTTTTTTTTTTTAATCTCCAGACCTCTTAAATTATTACGAGCATAAAGTTCATTCTTGGTGTAGTCAAGTTCTGTGGGTTTTGACATGTCTGATCTTATGTACTCATCGTGATAGTGTCATATAGAATAGTTTCACTCGACTGAAATT
>NW_011478860.1:4377-5260 GCF_000754665.1 Bison bison bison | reverse complement strand
ACCTTGCACGTGGGATAGGTCCTCTCGGCAGCTCCTGCGCCATCGCAGCCTGGCACTCTCGCCTTTATTATCTTACTTTAATATGGCATGCTTGTTACAATTAATGAACTAACAGTGATACCTTATTATTTTTAAAAGTCCATAGTTTATCCAGATGATCTTGGTTTTTATCTAATGTCTCTTCTTCTGTTCGAGGGTTCCGTTCATGATACCATGTTGTATTTAGTTGTCATGTCTTCTTAGGCTTCTTTTATCTGTGAGAATGCTGAGATTCTCACTTTCAATGACCTTAAGGGTTTTGAAGAATGTTGGTCAGCTATATTGGATGTCCCTCTAATCAAATGTGCCTGATTTTTTTTTTTTTTCTTTTTCGTCACTAGGCTGGAGTTATGGTTTGAGGAAGATCAGAGGGAGAATGCCATTTTCATCTCATCATGTCGAGGGTACATACTCACAATAGGATTTATGATGACTGGTATTGAACCTGATCTGATCAGCTGGCTGAAGCCATTGTATTCTGTATGCCACCTTTCCATGGTGTGTGCTTTGGAAAGAAGTCACCTTGTGGATGACACACTTGAAGAGTGGGAGTCATGCTCCCCCTTGGCTAGCCTAGGGGGCTAATGTATGTAAATACAGTAAGTTTGTAAATAATTTATTTGGATTTATATAGTTATAAATACATTTACAATTTATTTGGAATTCTTCTGCATAGGAGATTTATTTCTTCCCTATTTATTTAGTAATTTATTTGTATCAGTATGCATTCATGGATGTTATTTTCTACTTTAGGTTATAATCCAATGCTACTTTAAAAAAAATAATTTTATTTATTTACTTATTTTTGGCTGCTGGATTTTCATTGCCATGCAGGCTTTTCTCT
>NW_011478860.1:0-2261 GCF_000754665.1 Bison bison bison | reverse complement strand
GATGGACATGAGTTTGAGCAAGCTTAGGAGTTGGCAATGGACAGGGAAGCCTGGCGTGCTGCGGTCCATGGAGTCACAAAGAGTTGGACGTGACTGAGCGACTGAACTGATCTACTACACTTTTCACACACACAAAATCAGTTGTGATAACCTCTTGTTGAATTCTGAAATTAATTTGTGATTTCTCTTTTTTCCCCCTTGGTTGGTGGTTTACTGATTAATGATCTTTTCAAAGGACAACTTTTTATTTCATTGATTTTCTCTGATTTTTTATTTCAATGTCATTAGGTTTACCTCTAATTTTTATTATTTCTCTTTTTCTTCTATCTTTAGGTTAACATTGCTTGATCCTTCCTCATGTGCATTTATAACTAAACGGAATGACCCAACCAAGGGCAATTTAGAATACCAATGGCCATTATGGGGAATTTTTGAAGTCCCCAAATTTAATTTACTTAATTCCACAACAGTAGTTCTATTTTGAGACTTCCAAACATTATCAGGAGCCTAAAATTGCCTTTCTGCAAAATAAGATTTTAACTGAGGCAGGCAATTAAAAGAAAGACAAAATAGTTCCCAACACCTCAAGTTCTTCCTTGGCTTCTTTGTATCAGACTCAACCCCTGGCACCATCTTGTCTTTCTCCTTCTGCTCCTCCTGCCCAGGGCCTACCACCAGTACCATCTTCCTCCTTCCCTTCTATGCCACCTTCATCTTCTCCATACTCTCAGCTTCCCCATACTAATTCTCTCACCAAACTTGCCCTTTTCTTCTGAACTTATCACAACCTGTCCCTTAAAAATTAAGCCTCTGTGGATCCACAGACTAAACTCTTAATTTCCTATAGTCCATGGACTAAAGCTGAACTGTAAGCCATAATCAAAGATTTTCCTAAAGTAACTTAAGACCTTCACATATTTGCTGAAGAATTTCATACAGACACTCAAACCTATTAACCTGGTTTCTCTGGCTTATACCAACTAGTTCATATGCTTGTCAGTGAAGCCAGGCCCAGCACTGGGTTTACCACTAACTGACAAAATCCTGAAGGGTACCTAGGATTGCTACTGCAACACTTGGCCAGTCCCTGGAGGAGGACATGGCAACCCACTCCGGTATTCTTGCCTGTAGAATCCCCATGGACAAAGGAGCCTGGTGGGATACTGTCCATAGAGTTGCAAAGAGTTGGACACAATTGAGGCAAGTTAGAACAGAACAGCACCTGACCACTAACTTATATGATCAGGCTTTGGCAGTCACTCAGTGACTTAACCAGCCAATTCCTGTGCTTTTCCAAAGCCTGTTGATTATAACAAAATTCACACTTTCACACAAAAATCTGATGAACCAGTTCATGACTATTAGAATCCATTCTAGATTATTTTTAAAGAAAATTCTAATCTTTCTGCACATGTTGATTCCATTGAGGTAGCTTTTAACTCTGTTTATCAATGGGCAGAACTGGAATCTGTCCCTTCTATTAAAAAGGACCACAACAGACTAGAAAACTGTATCCACTCCAGATCTAGTTACTCTTCTGTCTCACACTCTAGATGAGGCACGACGAAGGCAGACTACCAGATTTCTTACCTTCAACTGCAGTAACGGAAGGCTCCTGCTGCTGCTAAGTCGCTTCAGTCATGTCCGAATCTGTGCAACCCCATAAGACTGCAGCCCACCAGGCTCCCTCATCCCTGGGATTCTCCAGGCAAGAACACTGGAGCAGGTTGTCATTGCCTTCTCCGTGGAAGGCTCCTAAATAAAACCAAAACCCTCCTAGTTTCTGCCATTCTTGCAAACAGTCAAGTTGTTAGAAAACAGGTTATTACAACTTCAAATGCTTTAGGTACCTTCTGCGTGCTAACCTAAGATTGCCGGGAGAAATATCAATGACCTCAGATATGCAGATGACACCACCCTTATGGCAGAAAGCAAAGAACTAAAGAGCATCTTGAAGAAAGTGAAAGAGGAGAGTGAAAAAAGCTGGTTTAAAACAACATTCAGAAAACTAAGATCATGGCATCTGGTCCCATCACTTCATGGCAAATAGATGGGAAAACAATGGAAAGAGTGACAGACTTTATTTTGGGGGCTCCAAAATCACTGCAGATGTGACTGCAGCCATGAAGTTTAAAAGACGCTTGCTCCTTGGAAGAAAAGCTATGGACCAACGTAGACAGCATATTAAAAAGCAAAGACATTATTTTGCCAACAAAGGTCCATCTAGTCAAAGCTATGGTTTTTCCAGTGGTCATGCAGGG
>NW_011478859.1:51153-51988 GCF_000754665.1 Bison bison bison | reverse complement strand
GTTGCACGCCCCAGTCCTGTGTGTTCAGTATTAACATCGACCACTTCTGTTGTACCTTTTTTCCCATTCATTGAAGTGAAGTGAAGTGAAGTCGCTCAGTCATGTCCAACTCTTTGCGACCCCATGGACTGTGGCCTACCAGGCTCCTCGGTCCATGGAATTTTCCAGGCAAGAGTACTGGAGTGGGGTGCCATTTCCTTCTCCAGGGTATTTTCCCAACCGAGGAATCGAACCCGGATCTCCTGCATTGCAGGCAGACGCTTTACCGTCTGAGCCACCAGGAAGACCTAATTCATTGCTGCCTTCTAATTTTGTGAGAGGTTTTTCCCTCGCAGATATTTTACATCAAATGGGTTCTATCTTTTCCTTTGTGATTTCTCCTTAGAAAGGACTTCTGTGTCCTACAAGTCCATGAATATTCCCCAATTTCTTTTGGTTTGGTCTGTGACTTCATGTACGTGTGTGCCATCAAAGAGTGCCTTATAGGCCCAAGTACCCAAAAGAGGTTGTGTGGGGTCTTCCCTGGCAATTTGACGGTTGGGATTCGGCACTTTCACTGCCGGGTTCAATCCCTGGTCAGGGAACTGAGATTCCACAAGCCACACAGCATGGCTGGCCAAAAAAAAAAAAGATTATTTAAAAAAGGCATGTTGGAGGAGGAAGGGGGACAGGGGGTGACAAAGCTGAGCTTTGTTACTGAGACACCATCTCCAGGGGCTCACCTTCCTTTGCCCCTCCCCCACACTGCACTGAGGTGATTGTTTAGGAACACACCGTCTAGAAAGTCACTGAGAAGCGACTTACCACCCTGGTCTCTTTTTTTTATTTTAACCAT
>NW_011478859.1:45953-47897 GCF_000754665.1 Bison bison bison | reverse complement strand
CCTCAAGCCCCCACCCTCTCCAGGCCCCGCCCTCACAAGGCCTCATCCTTTCATAGGCCCCGCCCTCTCACAGGCCCCATCCTCTCAAGGCCCCGCCCCTCAAGCCCCCACACCCAAGGCACTGCTGGGCTCCTCCCACGGGGACCCCAACCCCACAGCCTCCCCAGCCTTCCACATAAAACCTTTCCTGGGACAGCTGAGACTTTGGGGAGACCCCAGCCCACACACACTTAGGCCCCACCGGCGACTCCTGTGGATCTGGAGGGTGCTGCACCCTCTTCCCAAATCTGCACCCAGCGCTTGCCGGTCTATGTCCTGGGGGTACGGCCTTCAGTGCCCGGCATGTGTGTGTGTCGCTGCTCCTCAGTGGCCTCAAGTCTGGGACCATCTCAGGCATCTCTGTCCTTGGCCTTGTCACCTTCATGGTGTAAGACTCTCCTCTTCCCGATTGCAGAGCCCCTAGACCTCTGGGGACTGTCCAGATGAAACCAGAAAAGTCTGTTTATTGCAGAACTGTCACCCCACCTCAGGGCAGTTCATTGATGGGGCTTTCATCGCCACCTCCCACTTTAGACTGCCTCCTGGCCCTTCGGTGTCCTCCTCCCCTCCGCCCCCTCTCGACCCCACTGTGAAAGCAGAGACTGGGTGGCAGTCCTCTGTTCTCGCTGCACCAGGGGTCAGGCTGGGGAGTCGGGCTTAGCATGGTGAAAGTGGATGAGAACAGGAGTTTTTCTTTTGCTGAAACAGCTCTAAGAGATATGACCCACCTGCCATATGGTTCTGTGGTTCACGATGCACAATCGAATGGTTTCTAGTACATTGAGTGATGGAGCCATCACCACAATATAGTTTTATCGAATGTTTTCATTATCTTCAAGGAACCGTGGCTCCGTGGCAGTCACTCCCCCTTCCTCTTCCCTCTACCTCTAAGCAGCCGGGAGTCCACTCTCTGTCCCCGTGGTTTGCCTGTCCTGGACATTTCCCGTAGGTGGAATCAGACACCGTGTGGCCTTGAGTGACTGGCTTTCACTCTCGAGTCTCATCTACATGTGCCAGCACTTCATCAGTTCAGAGCATTCCCCACCCCAGCACGGCGTGTTGAAACGTTCAGGGGGTGGGGAGGGGGCAGTTTAAGCTACAGAATGGTGCTGTTGGCCCTGGTCTCTGATAGGTGTTGCTGGCACCTGAAGGTCCTGCCCACTCAAGAATGAGAGTGGGGAGACTGCCACTACCCTGATGCCATGCCCAATGGCGGGTCTGACCTGGGCTGCCACAGAGCGGGGCGGAAGTGTCGGATCCACACCTGAGTGTCTGTGGGGAGTGGGTGCACAGGGAACGGAAGGCCACTGGGAGGGCGGCAGTGTCATCACTGTGGACCGGATGCCCAGAAGGGGAGCTGTTCCTGGGTGGGGTAGGGGGATGCAGTTTTCCTGGTATGGAGCCCCCTGAGGCTCTGGATTCTTCCTTAACCCTCTTTAGTGGCTGAGTCACTGCATCACCCGCTTTGGACAATAGTGAGCCAGCACTGGATGGCCCAGCTGCCAGGACGTGCTGTGCTCTATTCCTGACCTGTCTTGTGCCCTCCCTGCCTCCCGCCACAGGGGCCGGAAAGGATTCGACATCGCCCTCAACTTGCTGTTCGCCATGGCATTCCTGGCGAGCACATTCTCCATCCTAGCAGTCAGCGAGAGGGCCATCCAAGCCAAGCATGTGCAGTTCGTGAGTGGTGTCCACGTGGCTATTTTCTGGCTCTCGGCTCTGCTGTGGGACCTCCTGTCCTTCCTCATCCCCAGTCTGCTGCTGCTGGTGAGCTGCGTGGCGCTGGGGCCTTTCCCCGCGTCTGGGGTTGGGGGAAGCCCGCAGAATCACCCTGGGCTCCCAGCAGGTGCTGGCGGCTCCACCCCTGCTGCGGGAGGAGGGTGGGAAGGCCCTGGCAGCCCCGCC
>NW_011478859.1:40570-43709 GCF_000754665.1 Bison bison bison | reverse complement strand
CCTGCCCCCACCTCCGCATGGCTGTGTTCTCCGCGCACGCGCAGGTGTATGAGCAACGGGCGCCGCTCCTCGCTGTGGACAAGGTGTCCCTCGCGGTGCAGAAAGGGGAGTGCTTCGGCTTGCTGGGCTTCAACGGAGCCGGGAAAACCACGACTTTCAAGATGCTGACCGGGGAGGAGACCATCACCTCTGGGGACGCCTTTGTTGGGGGCTACAGCATCAGCTCTGACATCGGGAAGGTGGGTGCGGCCAGGGAGGCAGGGATGAGGCTGGCCTCTGGCTCGAGGCTCAGGGACAGCAGGACGA
The DNA here is from genome assembly GCF_000754665.1 of Bison bison bison. Taxonomy (NCBI): domain Eukaryota; kingdom Metazoa; phylum Chordata; class Mammalia; order Artiodactyla; family Bovidae; genus Bison; species Bison bison. The sequence goes on along the minus strand of NW_011478859.1, from coordinate 43,403 downwards.
GGCAGTGGCCGCGGCCAGAGCTAAGCAAGTGGTGGAGAGAGGAGTGAGGCTGTATCAGAGCACCCGGGGCTGGAAGGTACCAGGCGCGGCAGGCAGGAAGGCTGAGACTGGGTCCCCCCCAACCCCGGACTAGTGACATCTCTGGACCTGGGCACAGAGCGGCACCCACAGAATTCTGTCCTCTCAAAAGGACTCTAGTCTGTGTGCACAGTGATGGCAATGGTGCCCTGGGCCATTCAAACCAAGAACCAAAAGCTGGATGAAAGGTTAACCTTAAACCTCATGGTTGAGATCATGGAAGAGCGAGAGGCTTAGTGACGACCCCCAGCTGGAGTCTGCAAGCAGGAGCCACCCCTGCACAGAGGCCAGTCTGGCCCCTGAGACTTGGGCGTGGGTTAAGGACCTTATTGTGTGTAGGGGGCAGAAACGAAGAGCCACCCCTCTGAGTTAGCATGAAGCAGGCCATCCTGCTCCCGGGGACTGTGTGAACAGTTCCACGTGTGCTGAGCATGGCAGCGGAAGGAGCAGAGAAGGGCCTGTGCCTGGGAGTGACAGCATCTACTGAACCGGCATCAGGGGCTCCCAGTCAGCCATGCCACGACCACAGCACGCAGAGCACCCTCTCTGCAGGAAGGCTTTCATCCTGGACCTCCGAGAACCCCTCACGTAGTATTTCAAGGCCTGAACAGCACACAAGAAAAGCAGATAGAGGAGACCCCAGGCTGTGGCTGGAGCCTACAGACACCAGGGCTCTGTAGGGGGTCAAGCCCACCACTTTGGATTTGCAGTTAGCAGACCCAGATTATAAAACAACCATGTTTCCTTTGTTCAGAGAAATAAACAAGATTGAAAAGGCATGCAAGGGAGAGGGATCTATAAATGTGGTCCAGGAAACGCAGGCCAGGGTGAGGAGCCTGAGACACATTTATTCTGTGCTTCAGTTGGAAGGGAGAGAATAGGGAAGAGATAGTAACTGCCACGGTCACAGCCAAGAAGGTCTCCAAACCAGTTAAGACCAGATCCTGGAAGCCTGAGAACCCAGAGGAGGTTAAAGAAAAAGAAATCCCATCTCTGGAATCCACAGAACCCAGGCATGCTTGTGCCCACCAGCTGCCGAACGTGGCTGGAGCTGGAGGCCAGCCATGCGGCGTTCTGGCTTTGCCGAATGTGGCCACTCACCCGAGACCAGCTGCCATGCCGTCTTCTTAGGCTACACCCCGCCCCAAAGGTGTCACCAACAAACATCTCTTAATAAAGGGAGAAAGGGAAGGTCCCAGCACACGTTAGGTGTTTGTTAAACATCCGATGAACTACAGAGTGGATATCTCTCAGCTGTAAAGCATTGCGTAGACATGGTTACTTTGTACAATCAATGCGTTCCTGTAGCCGTCCACCCCCCTGCTGCCCAGGGTAGACCAGGCTTTGGCCAGTCTCTGACCCCTGGTTTGGGGGCAGTCTGGGTCCCAGTGCTCCCAGCCCTCACTGAGCCAGGCAAGCCTCTCTAGTGTCCCCACCGAAGTGCCATTTGGCAAGTTTTGGCGGAGGGTAGCCGCCAGGGCCAGTGCACCAGCGAGGGACCACCCTGGGGAGATCTCCTGAGAGAAGGCTTCTGACCTACCAACTCCCTGCTGTGCTCCAACCCCAGGTGCGGCAGCGAATCGGCTACTGTCCCCAGTTCGATGCCCTGCTGGACCACATGACAGGCCGGGAGACCCTGGTCATGTTCGCCCGGCTCCGGGGCATCCCCGAGCGCCACATTGGTGCATGCGTGGAGAACACGCTGCGGGGTCTGCTCCTGGAGCCGCACGCCAACAAGCTGGTCAGGATGTACAGGTGTGCCTCAGTCCCGGTGACCCCAGACCTTCCCAGGGTGGGGTTGGGGTATCCCTTACCATAGAGCAGGGGGCACACGGGTCAGGGACTCCCACCCGTTGTTCCATGACCCACAGGGATATGGCAGCAAGGCCCAGGCATTGCTAGATGAGAAAGGCTACCCTGCAGGTGCTCCCCACTGGAGGCACGGCCAGGCCCCCAGTCAGGCCCCCTTGGGTGCAGACAGACAGTGGTACCGCTCTCTGGGGGTTGCAGGATGACCCCATGGGCACAGCTCTTGAGGGCCTCCTGCTTTGTGAGGTGGGCCTTCCAGGCACATTCACCTTGTTCTTCCCGGGGGCTCTGCCATCCCTGGGCTCCGTCCTCTGCTGGGACCTGGGACCCCACACTAACTGTCAGCCTCACCTTTCCCCACGCCCCCTTGGCCTCAGCGGTGGCAACAAGCGCAAGCTCAGCACTGGCATTGCTCTGCTGGGAGAGCCCGCAGTCATCTTCCTGGATGAGCCATCCACTGGCATGGACCCTGTGGCCCGGCGTCTGCTCTGGGACACTGTGGCACGGGCCCGAGAGTCTGGCAAGGCCATCGTCATCACCTCCCACAGGTACAGCCAGGATGGGGGCTATGGGCCGGGTGGGCCAGAAGGGGCTGGGTGGACAGAAGATCTGTCAGCCTCTGGTGAAGAGTCTGTGAGGCAAGTGGGCCACACCCTGAGCGTGGAATCAGGAACAGCTTGATCTGGGCGTCAGCACTTTCCTAGGTGCACGGTTTTGGCGTGGAGGGCAGGCATCAGCATTCCCCGCTGATATATCAGGCTCCGCCCCCTCTTCCTAGCATGGAGGAGTGTGAAGCCTTGTGCACCCGGCTGGCCATCATGGTGCAGGGTCAGTTCAAGTGCCTGGGCAGCCCACAGCACCTCAAGAGCAAGTTTGGCAGCGGCTACTCCCTGCGGGCCAAGATCCGGAGTGACGGGCAGCAGGAGGCCCTGGAGGAGTTCAAGGC
>NW_011478859.1:38214-39493 GCF_000754665.1 Bison bison bison | reverse complement strand
CCAGCCACACCCCCACGTTCGCACCTGGTGAAGCGGGAGGCCAGCAGGCCGGGGCAGCCGGCTCATGGGCTGCCTGGGTATGGACAGTGGGGTGCCCGTCACCATCCCCAGGGGCCATGTGGCTGGATTAGGCTCTGAGGTCTTGGCTCCCAGCACGGCTGCGTGTCCTGGGAGCTCCTCTCCAGAGAGCATGGACGCTGCACCGGACAGAGCCAGCCCTGAACCCGGCATCATCCCACCGGCGTCTTCAAGGGGGACGCCACGGGCTGGGAAGCCAGTCGGGGACCACCTGGGGCCAAGCGGCTGTCCGTGGAGGGCGCACCTAATGCGCAGTGATTGTCTGGAAAATAAAGGCTGGGAGAGAAGGCAACCGTGGTCTGTGAGTCACGAGATGGGCCCGCGGCCCTGGCACCCACCCAGCCCCAGACAAGCCTCCTGTATCAAGTTCTAGATGAGAGCAGGGGGATTTCCTGGTGGTCCGGCGGTTAAGACTCCACACTCCCAATGCAGGGGGGCTCAGGTTTGATCCCTGGTCGGGGAGCCAAGATCCCACATGCTGCAAGGCATGGCCAAAAAAAAAAAAAACACGAAAGCAAGAGCTCGTTTTTCTCAATTTGCAGTAAATTTACAGAACTCACTGCTGTGGAAGAAGCCTAAACTACAAGTACAAAAGCAGGTTGGATAAATGGCCACTCGACAGACCCTCCATCCAGGGTGAGGAAAGAGGAAGGCAGGGTTGGTGGAGGAGGGTGTGGATCTGGGTGAGCCAGGGGCCTCTGGCTCCAGGGCTGCTCGTAGGCTCAACACCATTTTCCAGAAGTGTCTTCTTCGGCATCAGCTCCCTTTTGGTGGGTGCATCCTTATTTCTTACAGCTTTCTAAATCCCTGTGATTTGAATCTCTGAGCCTTTTACAGTCCATTAGAATTCATGGGCTTAGAAAAGATTTGGTTTTGGTTCATCTGGTACAGTTTCAACTTTGCATTTTTATTAGTCTCTCGAAGTTTATGAATGCTGAAAATAATTTCCAGTAGCTGTCACTCTCCTTAAGGATCTTCAAAACATTCTCATTTAGTTACGTGTTATAAAAAAAATACACACAGGGGTGGTTGCAGCCCTGAACATTGCCCGGCAGCAAACATCCGAGAGGTGGGCTGCAGCTTGTCTGCAGGTGCGTGGCTGCCGCGGCCGGGCTGGGTTTGCCGGTTTCGAGTGGAGGAAAGAGGCCAGCAGGGCCGGGCTGCGTGTCCCCCAGCAGCCCTCTTGCAGGGCATCCTGGCC
>NW_011478859.1:22033-38114 GCF_000754665.1 Bison bison bison | reverse complement strand
GTTTTTAACCTTAACCCCTACACTAAAAATTTAGAAATTCATCATTTTTCCCTTTGATGCCACAAAACATGGTGTGAGGAAAGGTGCTCAGGACTGAAGGACAGCGTGTGTGAGGCACACACACTGAGATCAGACGGCACAGGCCTGGGAAGAGGTGGGCTTGCTGATGGGAGATGAGGTGGAGACGCGCGGGAGACTGGCAGGACGAAAGCGGGGCTCTGGTGATCCGAAACCCTGTCAGCAGGCGTGGAAAGGAGGGTGTAGGCACAGCCTAGCTGCAGCAGCGGGGACCAGAGGGGAGGCACATGGCAGGTGGGAGATGAACCACGCTGCCATGTGCCTCCCCTCTGGCACACTGGTGTCGCTTAGGAGACACCCCAAGAGCCGTTAGGGTCCATGTGGCACCCCCAGGTCATCTGTGAGGCTGCTGGGAACCCAGCATTGGAGCCACGTGTCCTCAAAGAACCAGAATTAGGGCCTCAGAAGCCTCCACCGCAGCCTTGGTGGTTTGCTTTGAGCTGTGGCAGCTCCAAGCCCAGGGTTGGGGGCAGGACCCACAGGCTCCCCAACAGGAGGGTCAGCCTGTTCCCCCCACCCTCACCCCCAGCATTGTCCACTCTACTCAGACCTCCCAGTCCAGACAGTCCCTAGAGATACTGGCCCCAAATGGCTGCCACATCCGCCAGGGCTGAGGTCATGCCTTCCTTGCCTGCACAGCCTGGTCTCAGCTCCCGAGGGCTAGAGATCACGACAGGGCTGACAGCCAGGGCTGTGGAAGAGTCCTGCCCACAGTGTGGCTCAGCTGAGACCGTCGGTGGACACAGGGGCCATCCTTCAGCCTGACGGCTGCACCCAGAACCGAGGGCCCTCAGGAAGGAAGGGGAGGGCGATCATGCCCGGGGTCAGCGAGTGGGCCTGAGGTTGAGCCCCTCCTCTGCCTTCACCGTGGGGAAGGGCTGCCAGGTAGATGGTCACCGGAGCAGCCCCTGTGGAATGAGACTGCACTGGGCCTGCTGCCTGCACACACCAGAAAACCACACTGCAGGGGTTTACAAAGGACAAGAGTTTATTTCTCTGCTGAGTACAAAGTCCAGAGAAGGCAGAAGTTCTGCACCGGTGGTCAAGGTCTCAGGGAGCCAGACTCCCCTGCCTGCTCCATCGAGGTATAAGCCTCTCTCCTCAAGGTCACTTTCCAGGGTCCAAGTTGCCACCAAAATCTGGGATGAGTGACCAGGAAGCAGGGGGCCGAGCAAAAGGGCAGAGCTCCTGACTGTTACATGCTCTGTGTCCCTGTCATCATCCAGAACGCAGGTTCATGTCTGCACCAGATGCAGGAAGCTGGGACACACAGTCTTATTTAGCCAGGCACCCCCCGCCAAAAGAACCCCCGATACCAGGAGACAACCGCAGTATCCGCAGTGACAGTGCTGGGCAGGCTGCCTCATAGAGGAAGTAACCGCCCCCCCCCATGCCTTCATTGTACACCTGGGCTGATGAGACCCCGCCTCAGCCAGGAAGACCCGGGTGTGGCCACTCTGCTGCTCTGTAGCCAAACCCCAGGGTCCACTTCCCCACCCCACCCCCGCCAGAGGGCCCTAGCCCTGGGCCTGCAAGGACTCAGAAAAGCAAAACTGGACAGTTTCTGGGCAAATTCCAACCCCAAATCTTTAGCCCGGCACTTGAGAGGAAGCCAAGGTCACCCCAGTCAGGTGACCTTGGGGGACCCCTGGGCCCAGACTCACAAAGCAGCAGAAAGACTGAGGCAGAGACAGCCCAGCAAAATGGGGGAGGGAGCCAAGGTCAGCACCTCCAGGGGAAGGCTGGAAGGCAGGTCCCAGGCACTCACAGACCGGGAATGACCACACAGGCAGGTGGAGGAGGGGCCAGCCCCGCCTGCCTGGGCTGGACTCAACCCCAGCTCCGCTGAACTCAGTCCGGTCCTCAAACACAGAGGTGGCGTCCTAAGGCCCCAGGGCACTCAGACTTGACCATTGTGGGGCCAGAGCCTGGGAACAACAGCAGGGGACCGGGGTGGAGATGGGGGTGGAGGGTTCCAAAAGTCTAGCCCACGGCTAGACTGCCAGCTGGGACAGTCAACTCCTGCGGCTCCATCTGAGGGACACCCCACACCAGCTGCTGTTCAGTTCACCTCTGGGGACCAGTGCAATGCTCGTGGCATGAGCTAGCAAGGCCCCCTTGGAACCCGCACACCCACCACACAGATTGGTCAGTGTGAAGGTGAGTGCCACCCACCCTCATCGACACCCCGCTGTCTGTGCTAGGGGTCCGAGCTACACCTGCAGACAGCCCATCCTGGTTTGAGAGAGGCTAAACTCCACCCCTTTCTGCATCAAGGAGAAGACCCACAGGGGTGCCACGAGGTACCCCCAACACCAAGGTCAGGGTTAGGTTATTCACCTGACTCCTCAGCTGAAGCCAGCAGGCCAAGTATACAGTGTCCACTCTCCAGACACAAGGCCCCATTCCCTGAACCCTAGCTCAGGCCTGACCCCAAGCTCCTGAAGTCCCTCTCCCTTCCCCAGGAGAGGGCAGGGCACCCTAAGCAGGGTTCAGGGTAAAGGTGGGCCAGGAGGCTGCCCGAGGAGGGGCATCAGGATGGCAGATCCCCACAGGTCCCACAGGAGAGACAGCCAGGAGGCAGCACAGCACCGCGCCGAGTCCCATCGTGCCTGACGGGCACACGTGGCCTGGGCTCCACGCTGGTGGCACTGAAGCTGGGGTCAGGCCCGCGGAGCGGGGGCCCAGCCTTCCTTCCTCAACACACAGGGTTGCCCAGGCCCCACTCCTGGGGCCCAGCCCACACCCCACGGGTGCCAGCATGAGAGGCCTCCAAGGTCGGAGAAGCCCCAAGTCCACTGGCTGCAGATGGCCAGAGCAGGCCTGGGGCCACAGTGGCTCACCCCGTGATGGGGCACACCTGCCCCCTTCCTTGGCCACGCCCTCCCTGTGCCCTGCCCCAGGGTGGGCAGCTCAGATATAGTGATACCTGGTGTGCCTGACCTCCCTGGGGCAGAAATGGACATGGGGTTCCAGGCATGAAAACCAGCACAAGCCCCCAAGCCCATCACTCAGTGGCCCCCGGGGCCTGCAGCCCCTCCTTTGGGCAGTCTGTGTCTCTCAGGGTCAGGGGGTGCTCAGGACCTGAAGCCCCCACACCGCGGAAACACAGAGCCAGGGAGGCCTCCCCACAACTACAGACCTCACAGCTGGCTGGCTCTTTCAGATCCAGCCTGGCTCCCGAGATGGACAGGCCAGCACCTCCCCCTGGGCACCTCCTCCTCCAAGGCTCCTTTGGGGGTTGCAGGCATTCACCCCTGCAGACAGGAGTCAGTCCCCTTTGACCCACCCCCTCCTCTAATGCCTCTCCCAGGGTCACCGATACATTACAACTGCCCTGACCCCACCCAAACCCCTTTCTTCTGCTTGGCTGGACCATGCCTGCCCTTGGCAGAGTCTGTCAGCAGTGGGCAGACATGCTTCCTTGACATGCTTTACAAGTGGATGCAAATGCCTGCTCAAAGCTCCTGTGTGGCCCTCATGACCTCCAACACAACCGAGGCACTCCCTGGCCTTTTCAGTGTGCAGGGTACCAACCTGCAAGGGCAGGCACTGCAGAGGCCGCCAGGCCCATAGCAGATAAAGGCAGGGGGACAGTATGCCTTGATGGGGGCATGCTCCTCAAAGTGAGTGGAGCCCTACATTATCAGCAGGTGGGCCTCGACCCCGGGGGTTAAGGAAGAGGGGCTCAGGACACTGGCCACGGCCACACGATGCCTACGGTCTGGAGCTCCAGGCCTGGGGCTAGCTGCCCAGGGCCCTGACCAGGGAAGCCCTGCCCACCCCATCCATCAAACCTACACCAACCACCTCCTGAGGTCCCCAAAGGCCACAGCTCCCGGGCCTTCAATCTCCGTGGCCTCAGCAAGCTGGCACTGGGGGCTGGGTGGAAAGGAACCCAGGACTCCTGGAAGGCTGGAGTTGGGGGACCTCCAGAGTTTTATTTTCTCATGTTCCTTCCAAACACATCGTGCTGAGTCTCAAAATGGCAAAAGCCAAGATGCTCAAAATTTTAAAGCTCAACAGCTGATAACACACTTGATAATGAAATCAACAATATTTAGAAACAAATTGGATTAAATTCGTAAGTGAATAAATCATGCTTTTACATTTAATATAAAATGTGTTAAAAAAAAATTTACTTGCATGCCAAATTCTATTACTCTAGAGCATTCACAACAACAACAACAAAAAACCCAGATTCCAGATGGCTGTGCCTCCACCCTCCTTCTGCCATGGTGGTGATCACGGGCTTGCCCTATCCCCACTTTGGGTGTCACTGTGTCCCTGGGCAAAGGCTCTGGATTCCAAACCTTCCCGGCACACATTGACGTGGCACTGAATATGGGGCTCTGACACGCTGCTGTGGCTTCCTTATACACTTCGGGTGCTGCAGGCCTGATCCACCAAGGCCACCCCCACCCCCCCACAACACTGACCCTCTGGGCCTCTTCACTGGTGCAGGGCCTGAGCCACACTTCTGTCCCACATAAGCCTCCATCAGTGGCCATGGCAGCTGTGACAGTGATGCAGAAGTAAGTACCCCCCTCCCCAAATCTAAATGCAGAGGGGAACAGGGACCCAGACTGACTGCCAACTCCCACCTCCCAGGTATGCTGGTGCCAAGGCAGAGGACACAAAAGGCAGGCTGCCCACCCCCACCCTCCGCCCCCAGAACTGTCTTCCATCCCCAACTCCTCAGATGCCCCTCAGCCCAGGCTAGTTTTACGGGCACACTTGACACCTTGGACAGGGCCAGAGGAACTGGATGAATGGAAGGGGCCACCATCCACTGGCTGAGAAAACTATATGGAGAAGAAAGCAATGACTCGAAGACTTCAATCACAAATCAACCCATCCATCCGGAGCCACCAAGCCCCATGCTGGTCTGTCCTGTCCTTTCCCCTGATATTTGATCCATCTCCAAGCTACACTGGTTCCTTCCCCCACAAGAGGGCCTTGAATCTGTTCCCTTCTCTTCCTTGCGGCACCTACCATTTCACACGCCCGTCTAGAGTGGGAGCGCACCTTCTTCTCCCCCCACTAACAGTCACGAAACGTTGACTGCCTGCCAGGCGCAGCTCGGAGAGGGGAGGGACACAGAGGTAAACAAACCCGCAAGCCCTGGCCCGCTCAGCGCCAGGTTTTACTCCGACAGCCTCCTGCCTGGTCCTGGGCCTCTAACCCTCAGCTTCCTGCCTTTGCCAGAAGGCCCTGACAGTGCAGGATGAAGCCTTGGCGCCGTATGTTGCACAGGTTCTCTGTTCCTCCAAACGCTAAACTCCACCTTCCTAGTCCCGGTTTCTTCCAAGAAGCCTTCGCACCATTTGTTCCTTCTGCCGAGCATGAAGGTAGGCCTCAGCGGCCTCAGGCCTTGTTCTACTGCAGGCCTCAGCGGCAGGGGCAGCTCCTCGGAGGCGCGTTCCCTTCTGCACACTGTCTTCCACCCTGCCTTCTGCAGCCCGCTCGTTCCGGCTACACTACCCCCTGCCTTGTCCTTCCGGTACAATTCCGCTGGCACAGAATCTGCGCATACAGGGTCACCCCTCACGCCATGAGCGGTAATTGCACGAACCCATCCCCGCAACTGCCCTGCTCGCGAAGCCGCCTCCGCCCTACGAGTGCCCACGGCAAGCCGCCAGAGCGTGCAGCGCCTGCGCACTCTTCCTCCAACCCCGCCGCCGGGCCGCCCGGGACCCTCCACGAAGCAGCGGGGTCCGGAGCCCAGCGACCCGGGACGCCGCCAGGCCCGCAGCACGGCCGGTGCGCACGCTCACGGAGAGGGGCGGGCCCGCGGCCGCCTTAACCCTCTCCGCGCCAGCCAGCGAACTGCCCGCACGAACCAGCCCTCCCAGCCGCAGAGAGCTGCCAGCTTGATGGCCCCACGAGGCGTGCAGCCCGCCCGGGGCAGCCCTGGCCGACCCTCCGGAGTAAGCGCCCCGACGCGTCTCTTCCCAAACAGGCCTTGGCCCTTTAACATTCTCGCTCGCGCCCATTGGCCGAGGGGCTCGACGTCATCGCTGCGCGCCGGACGACCGCGCCTTCCCGCTCCCTAATCCTGACGCCAGAGCTGCGCCGCCCTCTGAGGCTGAGAAGAGCGGGAGGAGGTCGCGGCGGCGGGAAGATGTAAGTAGCGGGAATCCAACCCCATCCGAGCTTGGGGGCCCGCCCGCCAGGTTCGGCGGGGCGCATCGTGGAGCCGGCCCGCTCCCTGGCCACGCGGTGGTGACGGCGGGGCCTGTGGCTTCGCTCCTGGTTTGAGAAGAAAGAGTGTGGCCCGGGGCGGGCTGAGTGGGAGGCGCCGAAGCTGCGGCCCGGAAGTGGTCGGGGCCGCGGCGGGCGGAAGGGCGCCCTCGTTTCCTCGGCTCTGCAGTGGGATCAGTGAGGCCCGCGGGATTCGGAGCGGCCGGGAACTCGGCCTCCGCCGTCCGGGCCCTCTCACCGGGCTGGAGACCCAGGCCCGCAACGCCGGGCCCTGCCCTGGAAGCGCCCGCGGCCCGGCTCCTGGACTGGGGAGTTGTGAGTGAACGCGGACGCGGGGCGCCGAGGTCGCGTGCGGGGCCGGGGCCGGTGGGTACGAGATGCTTTTTGGGGTGCCCTGGGTGACCGACTGACCCTCCCTTTGAAGCCATTAATTTCAAACATCGACTCCACGAACGTCTGGGGGGTTCCTGTGTGCCGTTCCCAGTGCTAGCCCTTGGGGATACGGCCCCTAATGTCTTGGAGCCCAGTTTGACGGGTAACCCCAAAAGAGAGGATACGGAAAGGTTAAATCGACGGAGCAGAGGCGTGGCCTTTTCCAGTCTCTCATAAATTGTACCTGAAATTTACTTTTAAATAGAGAACGTGCTCCGAAGATGTGAGCTGAAATGCCATGTACTCGAGATATAACTAATTGTTCTCTCCTATTTTTGGCTGTTGGACGCGCACCTTTCCAGAGGATGGGGGAGGTAACCACGGTCCTGTGACCTGAACTTGTGTAAATAGAATCAACCTTTGCTTTCTAGCCCTCTGGCCACACCCAGAAAAGCCTTCCCTTACTCTGTGGTCTTAATTGAGTTTTAAGAATAAACGGTGGTGCTTGTTTTCACAAACTACAAAGAGCACATCTTTAGGACTGGGGTGGGGCCCTGGAATATGTATTCTAAGTCAGCTGTGTAATAAGGTAGCCTCTGACCACACGTGGCTACTGAGTACTTGAAATGTACCTAGTTCAAATAGATGTGTTTAAAAAGCTTAGCATGGGGAAGCATGGATATTTTATTAATCATTTTGTATGCTGATTGGTGAAAAGACTGTTCGGGGTGTAGTGTGTCAGATAAATACATTACTCACAGTTAACTTCATCTGTTAACTAATGCTTTTTTGCAACGTGGCTCCAAGAAAATTTTAGAGTACTCTTGTAGCTGGCTCTCTCTCTATTGGACAGTGCTACTCTTGGTGATCATAATGGGGGCAGTCCAGGGACCCCTGCTGATCATTCAGAGGTTGTGTGACTTCAGAGCCAAGAGTTTGCCTCAGAGAAAAGTCTCCAAAGCCTTTCTCCTAATATTAGCTAACATCTGTTGAGCCTTAACTAGATCCTCAAGACTCTTTTATCCGTTAATTTGGTTTATATTGTTGACAGCTATGAAGTGTAGGGACTGTCTGTCTCTCCTTAATGCTGATGAGAAATTGAGGCTCAGAATGATTAAGGGATTGATACAAAGACACAACAAAGCCTTGAATCAGACCCCCAAGCAGGGGGACTTCAGACTCTTAAGCACTGAATTATATTCAGTGATTGTCCAAGCAAGCATGCTAACCGTTACAACGTGGCTGAGTGTTACAGACAGGTTACTGAGTGTCTGTAGTGCCTCTTTTTTTTTTTTTTTTGGCTTCTTTTTTTGTATATGCCCTCTCATTTTAAGACATAATGTCTAAAAAGACTTTATAGCCCTGGAAAAGAACAGCACAGGTAATACTCTCTTTTGCACTCTCATTTGTTTGTCCACAGCTGGGCACTCTTTCTTGAGTCAGAATGTTTATCCAGCATTTTGGCAGCACTGCGCACATGGAAACAGGATCCCGATTGGTGGGCTGTGTCCAGGTTACTTACAGGAAGGTGAGATAGGAGTAGTTGAGGCTAACATTCTGAGATCTTTGCTTCCACAACTCAAACAAATTGCGCAAAACCTCACTGGAAATACTTAAAGCCAACAGCCCCAGGAAACAGAGCACATAATGAATTAATAGTTTGTTCTTGAGTAGTAGTTACTGATGACCTTTTACTGAGTACGTGCTGCAGCCCTGGAACTTAGCTAAACCCTTACATGTGGTGAATGCATCCATTTCCAAAAATGTGAGCACACAGAAAAGCTGAAAAAATTCAGTGCACCAAATAGTCACAGAACCACCACCTAGATTCTACAGGTTACATTTCTGTTATGTTTTGTCTCACTTTACTACTTTTTAAATGTTCATGGGGGATGTTTCATTTGTTTAGTTATTAAATGTTTTGATACTGGTACCAGTCACTTGAAATGGTTTTTGCTTCCAGTCATAATATCTATCCAATGTATCCTGCAAAGATTCCAGCAGTGAAGCGAGGTCGAATCCTGTCACTTAGGGTTTTCTCTGCTCTGCCTGCAAATGTGCTCCTGTAGTGTCTCTAAAGGACTGTAGAGGGCTCACCGTAAAACTGGTGAGAAATGGGCGTTGTACTACCTATCAAAAAACAGGACCCCACCACCCACACCATTGCTTAAGAAAAAGACAAGCTGAGCTGACGGTTCTTCACCTGCCTCCTGTGGGGGCAGGATCCCCTGAGGAAATGGACCCGGCCCAGGTGTTCCTGGCTTGGTAGATGCACACTGCTGACTGTGTTCCTTGTTGCCTGCTCCTATGCTCAGCTTTTGACTGCAAAGTAGATTTGTTGCCTTGCCAATTTACTCTGTGAATCCTTTTATCTTGTTATTAGGCTGCACTTTGGCGTAAATTGCAATCGATTAGGGATCGTTTCTCAGACTCAAGTTAGACGTGAGAGTTCAGATAAGTGAGGCCGCCATTGCTGCTTTGAACACCTCAGAAGGGGAGAATGGATTTATCAGGAGTGAAAAAGAAGAGCTTGCTAGGAGTCAAAGAAAATAATAAAAAGTCCAGCACTAGGTAATCCTTCTGTCAGATTTTTCTAGTGCTACTTTGGGGGTGCTCGTTGCTAGGGACCCTCAGAAAGGGGGACATTGGAAATATCTTGAATTTTACAGTGAAAGTGTCCTAAGCCACAAACCATTTTGCTCTGTGGTGGTCTGGGGTTTCTGTAGCCCTTTGCATTCCCTTTTGGGTTGTGCTGTGGTTTCAGGGTTCAGCCCAAGGGGCATGTCATCTCACACTCTCCCTCACTGTCCAGGGCGCCTTCTCCCACCAAACGCAAAGACCGCTCTGATGAGAAGTCCAAGGACCGCTCTAAAGATAAAGGGGCCACTAAGGAGTCGAGCGAGAAGGATCGCGGCAGGGATAAGACTCGGAAGAGGCGCAGCGCTTCCAGCGGGAGCAGCAGCACCAGGTGGGGCTGGCAGGTCAGGGCCTTACTTCCAAGGCCATGGCCCTCTTCTTTCCCAAAGAGCCTGCAGAGTGTTCTTTCTTTTTATTGATAAACAAAGCACTCAGATTACTAATTTATGGCAGACTGGTCTGGGCTTTGCTCTGGTCATACAGAGGACGGTGTTGGTATGGGTTTTTTTTTCTTTTTTGGAGGCATTAGGAATGCAATGTCTTGAGTTACGCTTTTCTCTCGAGTGCTTTTGATTTGGAGTTGTGGTTGGATCATCCTAGCCTGGCTCTTTCCTTTTCCTTCTGTTGAAAACCAGCCTGTGTCAGTCGGTAGCTGCCTTCCAAGCTGAGCTGGGGGCTCTGACTTGCAGACTGCTCCTTTTCCTCCCAGTAGGCAAGGCTTCTGTGTAGGTAGGAAGCAGTCCTGTCACTGCACGGTGCATATGCTGTTTCTGTCCCTGCGAGGGCTTTGTTAGGATGGGGCTGGAGGGTGTGCGTGGGTGCTGGGGAAAGCCTTGAGGCTTGAGAACACGAGCCCAGTGCTTCCTCTTGACTTGTCTGCGGTGAGGCAGCACTGCTCCCGCTGGTGACCCCTTCCTCTCGCCCCTCAGGTCCCGGTCCAGCTCTACCTCCAGCTCAGGCTCCAGCACCAGCACGGGCTCCAGCAGCGGCTCCAGCTCGTCTTCGGCTTCGAGCCGCTCGGGAAGTTCCAGCACGTCTCGCAGCTCCAGCTCCAGCAGCTCCTCGGGCTCCCCAAGCCCTTCTCGGCGCAGACACGACAACAGGCGGCGTTCCCGCTCCAAGTGAGCCCCCTTCCAGCCCCTCTTCTCCACGGGGGACTGGTCAGTTCAGGGGATTGCCTCCAAAACTCATGAGTTATCTGGGACCTAAATTTACAGACTGGGGCTGTAAGGTTACCATTAGTTATTACCAAGGTAGACCAAAAAAGGAGTTTCACTGTCTTAATAGGATTCTGTATTTTTCAATTAGGTCCAAACCACCCAAAAGAGATGAAAAGGAAAGGAAAAGGCGGAGCCCTTCCCCTAAACCCACCAAAGTACACATTGGGCGGCTCACCAGGAATGTGACCAAGGTGAGGAATCCTGCTTCTGTTCAGTGGACATTGGGGTGATTCTTGCAGATGTTTAAAATGGAAAATGAGAAGCCCGCCTCTGCCAGAAGGTAAACGTAGAATGCAGGATTTCTGAGGGCTGAGTTGGTGGCATGTGACCAAGTAGAGCACTGGTTACTTCTTTTAACAGAATATATTTTGTGTGTGCTGAGGGTGTGGTCATTGTGTAGCAAGTTCTCTGACTTCTACACAAGTGATGGGAGGGTGAGCCTAAGTGACCCTTCTTCCTCCCTAGGATCACATCATGGAGATATTCTCCACCTATGGGAAAATTAAAATGATTGACATGCCTGTAGAAAGGATGCACCCCCATTTGTCTAAAGGCTACGCCTATGTGGAGTTTGAGAATCCAGACGAGGCTGAGAAGGCGCTGAAGCACATGGACGGAGGTAAGTCCAGCCCTGCTCTGACCTGTCCCAGACCAGCTGTCCACCATACCTGGTGTGATGAGAACTGATTTCCAGTCTGGCTGCATGTGAGAATTTCCTTGGAGCTCTGTCAAGATTCCAGTTCTTACTCAGTGGGTGTGTGTTTACCAAAAACATGTTTTACAGGGCCTTATTCTTGAAAAAGTATTCACCAAATATGAATATATTAACATTTTAATAATATTTCAATCTGTTAAAACTTAAGGATCAAATGAAGTTTTTTTTTTTCTTCACAAAGTATTTGACTACAATGAAACATTTTTATATGGGAATGTTTTCTTTAATCTTGAGTTACTTTCTGTATTGCTAAAACTTAGCATTTTTAAGATAACTTTCTAAATCCACAAATTTTACCTCTTTCCTAAAATGCATCTTAACTGTTGATGACGTTTACAGCCACTTTGTATTGGCTTTGACAACCTTTGAAGGACTGTGAACATCTGTCAGTCGTTTTGCAACTCGAATAGGCAGCATTTTAAGGAATGTGGGTTTCCCTGGGCCCTTGCTGCTTCTGTCCTTCAGGCAGCTGAGCTGAGCCAGGACTGCCCGAGCCCCACATGGACTGCCAGGCCGAGTAGGGAGAAGAGTCTGAACCCCTGAGAACCTTGGCATCCTTGGAGGCCCTTACATGTTTGAAAGATAATTGCCCTTGAACCCTGGTAGAGTTTGTATAGTACAAAATTTTCCTTGGTACTTCTAAGTCTTTCGATCTCCTTAAATCCCCCTGGAGTGTTTTTAGGAGTTCAGCATAAACTGGGAGCCGTCACTCTGCAGGCATCAGCTCTTAACTTTGTGAGTCATGCCTTTGTTTTAGAGACTGTCAGTCTTGTGTTTGACGGAGTCTGAGCACTTGCTAAAAATTTAGGAGGCTTAGACACATTCAGGATGTGTGTGATGATAAATATTCCACCTTGTCTTAAGATTCTGGTAGGACTTTTTCTCTGTCTTCTTGTATTGTGCTGAATGGAACCACTCAGTCTCCAGAAAGAAATGGAAGGGCTTGGTTTTTACTGGCAGGTAGCTAGAGGATAAGAGAAGGCAATGGAACCCCACTCCAGTACTCTCGCCTGGAAAATCCCATGGACGGAGGAGCCTGGTGGGCTGCTGTCTGTGGGATCGCACAGAGTCGGACACGACTGAAGCAATTTAGCAGCAGCAGCTGGAGGATGACTTTTCTCCTTTTTTTCTCTTTGTTTTTTTTTTTTCTTTGTTGTTACACAGTCAGTACCCATGTAATACCTAACCAGGAATAGCTTTTGGCCTGGGCTTCCCTGGTGGCTCAGACAGTACAGCATCTATCTGCAATGCAGGAGACCCGGGTTCGATCCCTGGCTTGGGAAGATCCCGTGGAGAAGGAAATGGCAGCCCACTCCAGTATTCTTGCCTGGAAAATCCCGTGGACGGTGGAGCCTGGTAGGCTACCGTCTGTGGGGTTGCAGAGTCGGATGTGAGTGAGCGACTTCACTTTCACTTTCATGGGCCAGGGCCACCTTAGTGGCCTTTCAAGTATGTTCCGAACATAGGTGCACATCTTGGATTTGTACTGACGTGAGTCAGTACCTCAGAAGTTCTCTTGAAAGCAGAAGCTGAGAAGGTAGAAGAGCCTGCCACCCACCCTTTGGGAACACACTAGCTGTGCTTGGTCCCCTGGGATTGTTGGGTCTCTGCCTCAGTTTCCTTCATTCTTTCTCTCCCTGAGACCCTGCAGGTTCATCATGCCCCATTCTGAGCGGCCCCCCCATGCAGTTGTGCGGTTTCATTCACTTGTGTGGCTTAGTACTGGCTGTACACAGACTCCCCCCACCCCCCAGGCACTTTTTGCATACTTTCTTTAGACAGACTTGAAGTCTCCTGAATATCCTGTCCTTTGTTCCCTACCCCAGAAATAGTTCCTTCTTTGTCTAATACAACCCTTCCCCCCTCCCCTCCACCCCCAAATCACACCTCATCCAGACACCTGGTGCCGATCATCCTTCACCTGACCCATTAGCAGGCTCCCGGGATTGTCCCTCCCCGTCATCCCTTGAGTACTTATATTTCACCCCATCTCTGTCCTGCTGAAGCCCGCTCCTCGCTCCTGTCTTCTGCTCTGTTCCTGTTGCTTGCAAGGAGGACGTCCAGGTGCAGCACCAGCTTCCAGCTCAGGGTGGGGGCACAGCCCTCCCCTCGCTTAGCAGGCTCCTCCCTGTTCTTTAGGTGCCGACCTGAACGGGCTTCCCCAGAAGGCTATCCAGCACACCAAGATGGAGTCCTGGGTTAGGCTTCTGCCCCGAGTGGGTCTCCTGAGGAAACCTCCAGTGATAGTGATTATGAGCTTTTTCGCTGTGACCAGAGTGGGTTGTCCTTGTTCCCCCAGGCTCCTTTCTTTCTTGCCCACCAGGGTAGGTGCTTGTTAGATAGGTATTTTGTGACTTTACCCTTTTTTCAATAGGACAAATCGATGGCCAGGAGATCACTGCCACCGCTGTGCTGGCCCCCTGGCCCCGGCCACCCCCCCGGAGATTCAGCCCTCCCAGGAGGATGCTGCCACCTCTTCCTATGTGGCGCAGGTCACCCCCACGGATGAGGAGAAGGTGGGTCGCTCTGGGGTTTCATAGGGGACTGATTAGGACCAGTTTCCCTTTATTGACAAAGTGAGGGGGCAGTGACTTCGGGGCCTTGTCCAGCCCTGCCTGCCCCCTGATGGGGGTGGGAAGCAGCATGGGCACAGGAGGCCTTGGAGGTCCTCGAGTTCCTTCCAGCCCGGGAAGGAAGAGCTGCTCGACTGAGGGATCCGCAGAGGCGCGGCCTCTCCCCACCCTCTGTGAGAAGACCCGAAGGGTCAGAGGAGTAGGGAACAGCCTTGGCAGAGGCCGGGGTTGAGCCGTCCCTCCTCTGCTAGCGCTGGCCAGCTGCACCTCACGGCCCTCCGAGATAGAACCCTTAGTCTCCGGAACGTTTCCGTCTGCCCCAGGCCTTCTGTCGGCACCACCCAGAGGGATCTAGCTGTGTGACTGGCAAGTTAGAGCCATGCCGCTCTGTGTGAAGGCGGCTGCACCCCTGTGGTCATGGGCGTGGGTTTCCGGTCTGACACTGTGTCCTCCTCTCCTCACAGGTCGCGCTCCCCACGCCGTCGCTCGCCCGCGCGCCGTCGGTCCCGTTCGCCTGGGCGCCGCCGCCACCGCAGCCGCTCCAGCTCCAACTCCTCCCGATAGGCAGGGCCCGGAGCTCCGCTCCTGCGACTCCCTCCCACCGCTCTAGTTGGTTTCCAGAGGGGTCACAGGGAAGAAATCCCTCCCTCGGGGCAGGCTTCAGGGTGGAGGCAGCGATCAGACATCTCCCTAGCGGCGGGGTTCCAGCGGCAGGAGTGTTGTGGGTCTGGGGTCGTGCTTGTAAAGATGCTCTCCAGTTTTCTAGCTAGAGCAATTCCACGTTTCTAGTTCCTGAGAGTCAGTTTAGTGGCAGAGCCAGCAGGGGTGAGCAGGGGACTCCAGGTGGGGGGATAGCCCCAGCCGGGGAGCCCATTTTCCCATTCCACAGGTGACCTGGGGCCGGCCTCGGGGTCCCACAGGAAAGGCATGCTTTTAGGCAACTGCTATTCCTGTTAGCCTGGCCCAGCCTGAGTCCTCTTCTAACCTCTAGGGTCAAATACCACCCCCACCCCCATCATCTGCCCAGAATGGTTCTTTACACACGTAGCCGTGTGCAAGGACACACACACAGACCCCTCTTTCTGAAATTGTTGAGAGCCAGCTCTGCCAGGTCATCACAGAACCCCACCCCCACCCCGACTCCACTGTGTTGGTATTCTTGGTGGTCTTGCTGGTTACCTTGGCAACATGTACATTGCTTTTTCAGCTTTTATTGTACAGTCAGTACTATAAATTTTGAGTTTTGTAACTTTGTAGCATTTTAGATGATGTTGTGTTTGTACTTTGTTGTGTAGATTAAAAGAACTGTGTTGAATAAACCTAGGATTAGAGTGCAATGTCTGCCGGGTTCACTGCCTCCTTCCTGCCCCTTGCCCCCCAGGGCCGCGTCAGTCGTGAGGGAATTAAACACAATTGCCTAAAATAAATGTTTGGTTTCATTTCCAAAGTCATAGCTGCAAAACACGTTAACCAGGAAAACTTTGAAAGTGTTTTATCTTAGTTCCCTGGCCAGGATCCTACCTCCTGCCTTGGGAGCACAGTCTTAACCACTGGACCACCAGGGGAGTTAGCAACTGTGTGTTCCAGGAGCCTTGAATTCTGCCCGACCAAAAAGATGGATCTCATTCACTGCTGTGTTCGATGGCCATGGAAAAATTTCCCCACCTCAAAAACGAGTTTGTTCCAGAAGAAAGAACGCTTAAGACATTATAATCCCTTGCCCCTTACTGTGCCAGCGTTTTCAAACCGAATGCCAGCACAGTGTGTGTTCAGCAGGATTGAGGGCAAAGGGAAGCGGTCGCCTCCCCCTCCCCCAGGAGGAGCCCCGGTGAAATGAGCTGCATCTTGAGAAGGTGAAAGTTGAGTTCTCTGTCACCGGGCTGTTCTGCCCCAGGCTAAGCTAGCAGCTGCAAGTCCGGTCGCCAGCAGGAAGTGGCGCTCCAGTGCCCACGCTCTGCGGGGTGGCCGGAGCCAGGTCCCCGCAGACCCTGGCCGCCGCTGAGCGCAAACCCCTGGCTCCGTGACTTACGTGCAGTCCAATCTGCCCAGACGTCCTGTTCCCCGGAGCCCGAGGCTCCGCCCTGGAGGAGCGGCCCGGGCCCCGGGGGCGGGGCGGACTGCAAGATCACACCCCGGCGCCGCGACCTGCCCATTCTCGGCCAAGATGGCGCTGGCGTCGGGAGTGCGCTTTGCCGCGCGCGCCCTGCTCCGTCCGTGTGCGTGACCGGCGCGGGGCGCGGGGCCGCGGGGGAGTGGGGGCTCCGGGCGCGCGGGATAAACAA
>NW_011478859.1:17440-21808 GCF_000754665.1 Bison bison bison | reverse complement strand
CGCGGGGCCCCCGGCTCCGGACCCAGACCTAGAATCCGGACCGAGATAAAACCTGATTTTGAAGTATGTTTCTGTTGAGTTCAAAGCTAAGGGTCATCACCAGTCGAGTTGTTTCACCACGACCGCTACCGCCACCACAAGCCCCCCGCCCCAGTTCATTATGAAGATAAACATGTTTCTGTTGTTAAAGTTTGGGGTATGTGCTATTAACTTGGGAAGTGAAAATAATTGGAAGCATCTTGGAATAACATTTTTAACTTTTTGTTAATACTCCCAGGTGGCACAGAACCCAGCAGATATTTTTTAATTACAGCCAGGATCCACAAGTAAAATCACTCCTACCCACCCCCATCAGAACACCTCTTAAAAGTCTCCAAGGTGGGCAAAAAAAGAGGTAGAAAGAGCACTTTTGAAAGAAAAAGCTGTGCTTTCTCCACCAGAGAGCCCTTCAGAGCTAGGTCCTGAGCGGGCCTGGGGGCAGAGACAGATAGATTTTAAGACAAGCTGTCTAGTGGCCTCCCACCTCCGAGCCTCCTAAATAAACATTGCCGGCTTATCCTGGTAGGAGGTTGAGTTTGACTGAAACTGAAAGCCAGGCATGGTTCTCATTGCCAGACCCAGGTGGCCTTCAGGCATCTTGAGATTTGGAGGAATTAATGGAGTAAAAGTGCTTTATAAAATGTTTTCATTTAAGTGCCAAAGTGCTATCATGTTGATGTATGGCAGAAACCAACACAATATTGTAAAGCAATTATCCCCCCATTAAAAATAATATTTTCTTAAAAAGTTGATTTTGGATTCTGTTCAACATTCAAGAAACATTTATTTTGTATCCACCCCATGCCAGGGGTGTGATTATTTAACTGGTGATATCGAAGTCCATCTGTTCCCCTTTGGCCTCTACCTTTCCCCCAAGCTCTTAGATACTGTCTCACTAAACAGCAAAGATCCAGAGTCAGCTTCAGAAACTTACCTACGAACCACGTTTGGGGAGCTCACTTCTGAAAATTCGGATTGATTCTTCTGCGTAGGATGACATTTCTGAAGCCCCTAGGGTCTGCCCTTGGGCCAGGCGCTGGGTACAGACGGCCTCAGCCGGGCCAGCAGCCGCGCTGTCCACAGGGGCAGGCCCTTCACTCCCGCTTTTCCTGCTGTTGGCAGAATGTATGTTTAAATGGAGAGTTTTAAGAACATCCGACCCCTGATATTCTTACCCTTGATCCTTAAACAAGTGTGAACCAGAAGCGCCCACTGGAGTTCCTCCTCACACATCTAGTTCTTAGAGTTGCTCACTTACAATAAGGCCGTCTGCTCCCATGAGGATGTTAGACTTGGTATCTGGGAGAAAATTGGACTGATATCATCGTGAGCTCTTCATTTGTTTTGAACATTGATTTATTTGGAGTGGAGGCCTTGTTTGTGAGGGAAAAAAAACGTGTCATGTAGGTTGTCTAAAAGTAAAATGCATTTAACCCCCCCAAAAAAAGATCAACAAAAATGTGTATGTGAGTGCTCCCAGCAGCATGACTCTCAATAGCCAAAAGGTGGAACTAACTCAAGTGTCCACTGGCCGGTGAATGGATAAGCAGAACCTGCTGTACACAGGTCATGGAAAGTTATTTGACCTTGAGAAGGAATGAACCACTGACACCTGCTACTTCGTGGATGAACCTTGAAAACATTCAGTGAAAGCAGACAGACACAAAAGGTCACATATTTTCTATGATTCCGCTTCCATAAAATGTCCACAGTTGGCAAGTCCATAGGAACAAGAAGGAGATCAGTGATTAGTGATCCCTGGGTCAGGAAGATCCGTGGAGGAGGGCATGGCAACCCATTCCAGTATTCTTGCCTGGAGAATTCTATGGACAAAGGAGCCTGGTGGACTTTGGTCCGTAGGGTCTCAAAGAGTCCGACTTGCCTGAAGTGACTTAGTACACACACAGGGGCTGGGATGGGAGGAATGGTAACTGCCAATGTGTACAGGGTTCCCTTTATTATAAGATACGTGAATCTCACCTCAATTTAAAAACCCAACAGCTGTGTGTCTTCCCATGGCCTTCGCATAGGTGACTGGGGGCACCCATCTTGTGCTGGCAACAAGCTTTGTCCTCTTTGTTTTCAAACTAGGGGTAGCCGTGATGAAGTTGAGGAATCCCCCCGTAAATGCCCTCAGCCTGGAGCTGCTGACGGAGCTGGTCATCAGCCTGGAGAAGCTGGAGAATGACAAGACCTTCCGTGGCGTCATCCTGACTTCCGTGAGTGCTCCTTAGCTTCCCCCAAGGCCCCGAGCTCAGAAAGCCTCCACACACATCACAGGCTGGAGAAAACCCAGGCAGCCCAAGTGCGGGTGCGATTGCAGGCCTTCAGGGGTCATAGTCCTGGGTGTGACTCGAGGGAGCTGGGCTGGGGGCAGCCGGTTCGCCCGTAGGCGGCTGATGCCTCTGTCCCCGACCGCCTCCCAGGCCCACGCAGTTGTGGGGCCAAGCCCTGGGGCAGGCCTCGGTGCTCCATACCCGGGCCTGGATGTAGGTGAGAGCGGGTTCCTTTGGGCAGGGGTGACCTTGAAACCACGCGACTTCACGAAGTCTGGACCCTGTGCGGACTTGGTTTTCAGCAGCTTCCTGGCGCCCAGGCTGGCCCCCGAGACTGTGCTTGTTCCAAGAGCAATGCTCCCCATCCCTCTCCAGGCAGGTCCTAGAGCTGAGGTCTCAGAGGGCAGGCTTTTTCCTTCTGAATTCTCCTTGGACCGAAAAGTCTTAGTTGCAGGTTTACAACAGTAGGCAGACAACACCGCACCAGACAAAATGCAGCATAAATCACATGACTGACAAGGGCTATGAGAAAGTGAAAACCTCCTGGCAGAAGACTTTATGCCTTGCAGGATCGAAGAGAACAAGCTGGAGAGCCAGTTTTCATTTCCTTGCCCACATTGAATGGCAAGGATCAGTAGATAATTATCTGTGGAAGTCAAATGGCTTGTTGACAGATTTTCTTGGTGTTGGTTTCTTTTTTTTTTTTTTATTCTGTTTTTTAACTTTACAATATTGTATTGGTTTTGCCATATATCGAAATGAATCCACAGGTATACATATGTTCCCCATCCTGAACTCTCCTCCCTCCTCCCTCCCCATAGCATTCCTCTGGGTCTTGGTGTTGGTTTCTACCTGGAAGGAGGTGTTAACTTCCTATGTGACAAAAAGTATTGGCAGTTGCACAAACCACTCCTTTTCTGCTTAACATTCAGAAAACTAAGATCATGGCATCCGGTCCCATCACTCATGGCAAATAGATGGGGAAAAAATGGTAACAGTGAGAAACTTTATTTTGGGGGACTCCAAAATCACTGCAGATGGTGACTGCAGCCATGAAATTAAAAGACACTTGCTCCTTGGAAGAAAAGCTATGACCAACCTAGACAGCATATTAAAAAGCAGAGACATCACTTTGACAACAAAAGTCCATCTAGTCCTTATCAGGTATAATCTTGGCCAGGGAATCTAGCCTCATTTAGAGTTTTGCTTCTATGAGATATAAAATCTCAGCCCCAAGTCCTCTTTCTAAAAAAGTACGATAAAAGTCTCCTTTCTCTCCAGATAGCTGCATGGGCATGTAAAACAAGGAAGGCATATTTTGAGTTTGTACATATGTTTATAATTCTTCCCTCACAGTTTTTTTCCATCCCCCCAACTTATATAAAGGCCAAGGAGTGTTAGAGTACAATTTAAGTTTTTCCCTTTTCAGCCCATCTGCTTTTTTAGATTTCCAGTTTTTAAGGATACGGTCCTGAGGTGTTTCTTTTGGCTTAGAAGAGGATCCTCCCATGTTGAGAAACCTTCGGCCGAGAGCACTCCTAGAAATGAAATCTCGGGTCCCAGAGGCATTTCACCAGGAGGCTTTTGTCAGGAGGGGCTCGAGGGTCCTCCAGATGCCCTTCTCACCTTCTGGAGTGAGAGTCCTCTGCTCTCCCGTCGATTCCTAGCCAGCCATCTCTGGTCCCTCGCGCTAGGGGTTCCCTGGAGGAGCCCTCCCAGCCAGTGCCAGTGTGCCGCCAGGGCTCTCCGGAGGGGGATCTGCTGTCTCTGATGCTCACGTCTTATGATGTATGTAACAGTGTCCCTGATGTGGGGGTGATGTGAGATTGTGCATCTGAAAAGGAAGAAGAACCAGAGATCAAATTGCCAACATCCACTGGATCATGGAAAAAGCAAGAGAGTTCCAGAAAAACATCTATTTCTGCTTTCTTGACTATGCCAAAGCCTTTGACTGTGTGCATCACAATAAACTGTGGAAAATTCTGAAAGAGATGGGTATACCAGACCACCTGACCTGCCTCTTGAGAAACCTATATGCAGGTCAGGAAGTAAC
>NW_011478859.1:13229-15826 GCF_000754665.1 Bison bison bison | reverse complement strand
GCCTTGCATCAGCCTGCTCTGAATAAAACCCACTTACCCAGTTAAATTGATTTCAACCTTGGAAAGTCCTGACCACATAAAAACTCTCTTCTCCGTGTTTCTCTTCAGCAGACCTTCTGCAACTTTCATTAGCCATACTTTGTCCCTTGCCCTTTCCATTGAGAAATAACCAGCTTTAGGACAGAATCATTCTTTTTCCTTTAACAAACAAAACGTATTTATGCTCCTCATACACCCTTATGAAAACACACACCCAGCTTTCCTTAAGCTGCCATGAAGGGCCTTCTGCACTGGCATTCTGTAGGTTGGCAGAGGCCATCTCAAAGTAGCACCAAACAGCTTCTTTTCTCTTTGACAAGAAGACAGAAGTAGGTCAGCTTACACCTGTTTAGCCATCCGTGTTCTGATTGTTTCATCTTATTTGAAATGGTCCTTGAACCCAGTGAATTCCTTTCATTTTACTTCGTTTTAGTTTTTAAGGTACCAACATTGGGAGGGACTGCTTGAGATGGATGTTTTCAACACAAAACTATTCCTCTAGAGTTTTACCAAAAAGCTCTAATCCCATTTACGCTTACTTAAAAATTTAATCATGTTGGGTTGCTTCCCTGGTGACAAATTTTACAACAGGAACAGTATGCACTTCCTTTCAGTAACCCTAGGTACAGTGAAAGTATTGTACTTAACGTGTGTGACTCTAAAGTACAGGTCTGTGTTACTTAAACCCACAGGCCTAAGCCAGCACTAATACCAGAAGTTAATTAAATATTGACTATTTTCCCAGATCACAGGAGCCCAAAATGTATTCTGATGAGCCTCTTCTATGCTTCTGAGAATATATAAGGGCTTAATTGCCTTTAAGCTAATTAAAGACAGCCCATTTACAAGTTAATTTTTACATAAAGACAGAGCCAGAGGTCTCGTAGTTTTCCCGCTTGAATTTAAAATGCCCTCCCCCGACGCTTTTTCCCTTCATTCTGAGGGACACAGATGAATCAGGTAGTTCCTGAGCGCGCAGTCAGCGCAGTTCCATTGCAGAGGCAGAGAAGGGAGAAACGAAAGCTCCTTTCTTTTCTGTTCTTTAAAATCCCACCAAGTAACCCAGGGTTGGAGTCTTAAGCAGTGTTCAAGACATACAGTACAAGGGCTGCCTTTGTATTTCAAGGCCTAAGTCCTCCACCGCGCCCACATAAGCAGGGCAGCTGGACAGACAGAACGACGTAAGACGAAGATACCAATGACAAAAGCTCGTGGATACGGCAAGTTTTCCAGATAAAAAAGGATGGGAGTGCACGTGTGAGGATCAAGGGAGAGGTAAAACGGGAGGGGCAGAAAAGACTGAAAAAGAGAAAGAACAGGAAAACTCAGTGGGCCTTCCAGGCACTACCCGACATGCGGACTGAACCTGTCACTTGTGACTCTCCTGGCAGGGATGGCCCACGAGGCCAGGGTCTGCACGGGTGAGGCTGGCCTCTCTGGCCTCTGCTGGCCACAGGTCAAGGTGCACCATGGGCGGCGAGAGGTCTCACCAGCCGAGAGGAGTGAGGCTGTGGCTGCCCGGTGTGCACTCTCGAAAGGAGAGGACAGAGAGGAGAAGCAGAGAAATGGCAGGAGCGGGGAAAGGACGAGGAGGCGGGGACAGTGTTGCCTAGATGAGGGACCTGAGCCCCCGGGGTCAGGAAGGCAGGCTTCAGGTGGCCACTTGCTGCCTACTGGGAAGCTGCGTTCAGGGTCCCAGAGGTGCCCAGAGCCCCTCCGCAGAAGGGGATGAGCCACACACTGGGGGCCATAAATCTGGTACCGACCAGGGTTCTTGGCCTTGCTCATCCAATAGAAATTGACTAGAGGCCCGACAAGAAATTCAGGCAAGGCTTTACTGGGGCCCCTGCTACAGCGGGGTCGGGGGAGAGAGCGAGAACAGACAGCAGTTTCCCTTGCTCGCTCGCTCCTGACCTCGACCCCCTGCAAAAGAATCACTGAGCTCAGAAGTCGCAGAAACAGGCCAGCCCCCATGCCTTCTGTCTGGCAGAAGTCGCCCCGGCTGGCATCGACGCAGTTGCTTTGCTCGCATCCAGAATAGAATTCTTTGCCTTTGCTTTCCTCCAGTGCCAGGACTGTGGGCTGCACCGTCGGCCCGTCCACTTCGGTGCTGAGAAAGTGTGTTGAATTTGGGGGATGGTGGGGAGGAGGAGCCAGGGGCTTGCGGTGGGAGGAGGTTAAGAAGGAAGGCTGGAAAGCTGGACGGCCGTCCTGCCACATCGTTGGAGCAGGGCGGCTCACCACCCCCAAGATTCCGGCCGGTGAGACAGTAGGACACCCATACCAATGGCCCAGCTTCCCATCCCCAGGGGTGCTTTTTAGAGGCAAGAGTGGTACGCGTTCCATACAAGGCCAGCCTGCAGGTGCTGTGTACACACGGGCACCGTGTGTATGAGAAGCTCAGGGCGCGTTTACGCGTGCCCTGCGTTTGGCTTCAGTCACTTTGTATGAGGATGTAGGGGATGTTGAGTGTGGCCACCCCTCCTCACGGACACTGGGGGGCGGGGGTGGCTGTCATCTGCAGTGGCGACTGCGATCAGCAACCTCACAGCAGCCTC
>NW_011478859.1:8905-12254 GCF_000754665.1 Bison bison bison | reverse complement strand
ACCTGGGTTGCTGACTATGGGCCAGCCCTTGGGGTAGGTGAACGTGGCCCTCCATTAGAAAGCCCTCAGGGAGGAAGGGGGCAGTCAGGGAGGTCTGCAGAGGTCGTCAGCTTGCCGTTACAGACTAGGTGAGAAGAGGGGGCCACATGCTGGGGGTGAGTGTGGGGACGGGAGCCAGGGCCCATGGTCACCTCTGGGGAGCATCGCTTTGGCCTAACCTAAGGCAAGGGTGGGGCAGAGGCCAGGGGCCTGAGCCGGCTGGAGAGGAGGAGGGCCAGGCTTGGGAAGACTCGTGGGGCTGGGCGGCCGGCCACCTCCGTGTGGACAATGGGTGCGAGAGGTGAGGACAGTGGTGGCCCCGGGCCATCTGGAGCAGGAGTGAGGTGACAGCCTAGGCTCCTTGCGCGTTGGCGTCTGAGGGACCAGACAAGAGCAGAGAGGAGAAGCCACTCGCAGCCCCGACATGAGCCTGAGGGAAGAGGGGTGTGCGGGCTGATGGGCGAGCAAGTCCCACTGCGCACACCCCCAGATGGGGTTGGTGCAGCACGGGGAGGGGGCTGGAGGCACCCGGGTGCGTGCGCGAGGCCAGCTCTCCGGAGCCCAGCGATCTGGCTTTCCCTGCAGGGAGCCTGCCCCGCGGGGGGCTGTATCATCGCCCTCTCCTGTGACTGCCGGGTCCTGGCTGACAACCCCAAGTACCGCATAGGGTTGAACGAGACCCTGCTGGGCATCATCGCCCCCTTCTGGTAAGGCTGGGGGCCAGGCCCACCGCCCCCACCCCCTGGCCAGGAGCCCCAAGCCCCAACTCCGAGTTGGTGTCTGTTTCCAGGCTCAAAGACACATACGTGAACACCATCGGGCACCGCGCCTCGGAGCAGGCCCTGCAGCTGGGGTCGCTCTTCCCCCCGGCAGAGGCCCTCCAGGTGGGCCTGGTGGACCAGGTGGTGCCAGAGGACCAGGTGCAGAGCACGGCGCGCTCGGAGATGGCCCGGTGGCTGGCCGTTCCAGGTGAGGGGTGGGTGGGGATGCCAGTGGGCCGGCAGAGCCCCCTCCCCTCTCAGCCTGAGGCTCCTCATAAGACCAGGAGTTCTCAAGCCATACACAGATGAGCCGCTCACAGTAGCAGACTGACTTCATGTCCTGAGGCTGGTGTAACAAGTGACAAGACGGAGAATTGAGGGGTGAGGGCGCTTAGGTGCTTAAAACAAGGGAAATGCGTTCTCGCACAGTCTGGAGGCCAGAGTCTAAAATCAGGGTGTGAGCAGGGCCTTGCTCCCTGCAGAGGCCCTGGGGAGGCACCTTCCTGCCTCTTTCATCTTCAGGGGCTCCAGAGACTCCTGGGCTGAGGCTGCATCACTCCAGCCCCTGTCTGTGTCTTCACACACCTTCTCTACATGTTTCTATATCTCAGACCTCCCGTTCCTTCTAAGGACACCCGTCCCTGGATTTAGGCAATGGTTATTGGGGTTTAGTCACTAAGTCGTGCCCAACTCTCTGCAACTCCACAGACCATAGCCCACCCAGCTCCTCTGTCCACGGGATTTCCCAGTCAAGAATACTGGAGTGGGTTGCCATTTCCTTCTCTAGGGGATCTTCCTAGGTCTCCTAGGGATCAAACCTGGATCTCCTACATGGCAGGCGGTGTCCTGCATTGTGGGCAGATTCTTTACCAACTGAGCCACCAGCGAAGCCCTCCCTGGATTTAGGGCCCATCCTAAATCCAAGATGATCTCATCTTAGTTACCTCTGCAAAAATCTTTTTCCTAATCAGGCTACTTAAACATACCTTTCCGGGGTCCACTATTCAACCTACTACACAGACAACTGGAAACAGCTCTTAGGTTCTACATCTGGCAATAGGAGTGCTTATGTCAACGACAGTAGAAACCAGGGGTCAGCAGACTGTCTGTAAATGGCCAGGGAGATGTCTGGCTTTGCTGGTCACACGGTCACTGCCATAACCACAGCACCGGAGTGAGGGCTGCGGGTGTGTGAACTAGGAAGTATATCTAGTGTTACTGGAGCAACAAGCCACTGAATTCTGATTTTCAGGTGATTTTTACATGTCACAAAATACTAGCCTTTAAAATGTTTTTCCCACCGTATGTAAAAATGCAACCACCATTCTTAGCTCTTAAGCTGTGGGGGACCAGGTTTGCTGATGCCCAAATACTGCACAGCCAGCCATTAAAGACGTGGTAAAGAATAGTTAGTGACATAGATGATATTCCTGATGATATAGCTGAGGGAAAATAACGGGCTGACAAGGCAGTTTTCACAGTATCATCCTGTGCGTTTTTAAAAGCAGTTGGAAGACAGCAGGGGACGGGTGGTTTTCCTTTTCTTCCCTTTGCTCACTTGAGTTTTCCGCCGGAGTTTCGGCTGGAACCGTCTGGGGCAGCTCAGCAATACTGCTCCCCGGCACAGAGCCCGGGTCCTCACAGGTGGGCCCCATCTTCTTCAGATCACGCGCGCCAGCTGACCAAGAACATGATGCGAAAGGCCACCGCCGACCGCCTGCTGAGGCAGCGCGACGCCGACACCCAGAACTTTGTCAGCTTCGTCTGCAGAGACTCCATCCAGAAGTCGCTGCAGGCGTACATGGAGAAGCTCCGACAGAGGAAAGGCTGAGGGCAGCGCTGCCCGCCAGGGTTTTGGCCAAACCCATCCTTGTGGGCACCGTGGCTCTAGAGGACTCAAGTCCGGTCTTTGCCCATTTAAAATTACTTCCAGCTCTTTGTTTTGCCCATCTCCCTAGAAGGCCCTGATCCTCACAGCCATAGTCCCAAGACCTGCTGCCACTCCTAAGTGCCCTTTGTGCCTGGTGGGTGGGCAGGGGCACAGCTGGCAAGCAGTGTCTAGACTTGGGATAAGAAACTGGAAGGTGGGCCCCTCCTGGACCTTGGCAACGTCACCATTGAGCATGCGTGCTGTCTTTTCCCAGAGCAGAATAAAGCCCTCGAGTTTCTCGTTCCTGGCTGGTGGGACGCCCGATTGCTAGAGGTATAAGGCCAGGGAGTTGGGAAGAGAAGGGAATGGGAAAAGACCTTGGGCCACCGTGTTTGGATGGAAAACCTGCACAAATTTCCGAGAAACTGGGTAACTTGGAGAGAAAGAAGGGAGGCACTTTACATTGCAAGTGTCCTAAATGTTATTTCAGAAAGATCTAGCAAGAAAAGGTTGTCCAAACTCTTTGGAAACAAAGGTTTTACTCTCCAGTATAATTCAGGCCAATTAAATCTTGCCAAAGGTGAGATGCTTCAAAAACCAGCAACCTCATCGGGTCCCTGTCAATTTACCCCAGTTCTGCTTGTCCCCCACCCTTGGGATGGGCTTACCCCAAGTGCAG
>NW_011478859.1:4621-6518 GCF_000754665.1 Bison bison bison | reverse complement strand
GACACTTTGCTGTCTCCGAAGCTCTGGATGTTGAAAGCTCCGATGCGCAGCGCCTGGGCTCTGGAAGCCCCCAGCGCCCACAGCATGGCCAGTAAGGTCAGGGGCCCGCCCATGGGCGGTCTTAGAGGGACAGACACGGCCGGGTGTGAGCGCGGACCTGGAGTGGGACACACCAGCCCACTCTTCATCTTGGCCCTAGGGAGCCGGGCCAGGCAGGTTCTGCTGCCCACCGTCCGCCCCCTGCTGCTTCCCAGGTCTCCCCAGGGTGCTGCTGGGCTCACAGCCTTCTCCACTCTCCTCTTCCATGGGGAAACTGAGGCCCAAATATTGAGAGTCCATTCCCATCCAGCCCCCGCTCAGCACTCCCACATTGCACTCACCTGAGGGGTGTGGATAGGCTCAGGATCTGTGTCCCAGTAGAGGTCTGAGGTCCAGGCTGGGGGTGTGTCTGTGGCATGAGACAGACTGCAAGGGCTGGTACAACAGCAGCGCTGGTGCCCTGGCTCCAGGGGTATTTGTAGCCCTGGCCCAGGGAGGGGCCAGACTGCACTGCATCCCGCCCCCTCCATGAAGCTGGTGGCTGTACTCCTGGTTCTCACCTCTCCTACAGAGGACCGCCCCCCACACACAGGGGGAGGTGGGACAGGGAGGCAGGACGCCCACCCTGAGACTGATCTGGGGCCCCCACACCTATCAGAACAGGGGTTTAGATGGCTCTGCCAGCCCAAGAGCTGCATCAGGACTGGAAAAGAGGGCCAGCCATGCCCACAGTCCAGGGCTTGTTCTTGTCCCCACCCCCGAGAAACTAGGTCACTCAGAATCTCCCTCAAGCTGCATCCCCACAGGGAATCTAAGGGCACCCAATCAGGAAAGACCAGCCCTGTTTACAGCCCAGCATCTTCTGCTGCTTCTCCACATCATCACTTCAGGGACAAAGCCAAGACTCCTGGCTCTCCCGGCCTCATTCCCCAGCACCAGGGTCGGAAGCTGGCAAGCAGCATCCCCACCCACCCATTTCGACGGGCCACAGGAAGCGGGGTCACAGCTCCAGCTGAGCAGGGTAGAGGCAGAGGCTGCCTGTCCACATGCCAATGACACCTACACATCGCCAAGGTGCTGCCAGCCCCATGGGAGCCCTGGGTGGACTGGCCAGTCACCAGAGCCTCAAGGGTGGCCTGGGCAGGCAGGGACTTCCCCAGGGGGGAACTGCCAGACACCAGCCCCTGAGGCTGCTAATGCCACAACATCACAAGCGGTGGATTTTCACATTTTATTGTAAAGCAACCAAAAACTCTATTTACACTCCTGCATCGCCTCTCAAAGTCTGAGTTCTAAGCCCCTCTTGCCTGTACTCAGCCAGGCAAGTACAGGCAGGGAACCCAAGGTCCTCAGCTCCTGCCCCAGACCGGCCCGCCAGCCCCTGCAGGTGCCCGTGCTTAGACGATGACCGTCTGCACCTCAAGCTGGCCCTCCGGGGAGGCGATAACTAGCTCGCCAGCATGCTCCAGGATCTCAATGTCCTCCGACGAAACCATGGTCACAGTGGCCTGCTCAGCGCCACTGGTGCCCGAGCGGGCCGTAAGCACAGTGCCCTCGCTGATGGCCGAGGCCAGCGTCATGGCCACCTGCTCCGTCAGGCTCTCGGGGGTGGCGGTGGTGATGGTGTCGGCTGCAGCCGCCTCTGGGCCCAGCCGCGCCTCCTGGTCCATGGTCACGTTCTGCACGATGATCTGGTGCCCAGCGCTGGCCTGGTGCACTATCTGCTGCACCACCTTCATGATGTGACTGTCCACCTGTGGGCGGCCCACAGCTCAGCCCGAGTCCAATGAGCATGCCAGGCCGCCCCTCTGCCCGTCCCCCAGTCCCTCACCTCCGTCTGGGTGCCCTCGATGATCTC
>NW_011478859.1:0-765 GCF_000754665.1 Bison bison bison | reverse complement strand
CCTGTCCAGCTATCGACTCGCGTACTGCCACAGCCCCTGCCCATTCCCTTCCCCACCTCCAGTGGCATCAGGCCAACCCAGCCTCTCTGCTGCCACGCTCACACCCAGCCACCGGGCCCCTCAGGCTGCCCTTTGAATGGCCCAGCAGCACGCTCCCTGTCCCCTGTAAAGGAGCATGTGACCCTATCCAGACCTCCCAATGCCCCCTCCCCTCCTGCACATCAATGAGATACTTCGGCTTTAAAAAAGCCATCAAAGAGCCTTACTTGGCATTGCACGCTCTTAAAAGCCAAAGCCGTGTGGGAATCAGGGTGGGAATTGCTGGAGGGAGGAAGCGCTAGGGAGGTGACAGCCAGGGTCAGGCAGCAGGTTGGGGCTGAGCTGGGGCGCCCACACGCACCCCAGCCTGACCCTCCAGAGCTGACGGTGGGTGGGGAGCAGGCACTGGGGCCGGGGTGGGGGCTGGCAGAAAAGTGGGGAAGATTCTGGAAGGACCAGGGCAGAGAGTCTGGGGACACAGCAGGGGAGAGCAGCCAGCTCGTGGTCTGTGCACAAAGCGAAGCTGCCCCAAGGCCCAGCAGTCCCCCAGGGCTGCCAGGCTCTGGCTCCCCTTTCCGGGCAGGGCGGGGCCTGGTGCCCAATGCTCGCTCCTCCGGCAGGCCCTGCCCTGGGAAGGCGCGCACAGGGCCCCAGCTCCTCCTCAGCCAGGCCCCGCTCCTGGGACAGCAGACGGGCATGGGCAGCAGAGGTCCCAGCCCTGCCCAC
>NW_011478858.1:9646-10746 GCF_000754665.1 Bison bison bison | reverse complement strand
GAGGGTTCAGGATGGGGAACACGTGTATACCTGTGGTGGATTCATGTTGATATATGGCAAAACCAACACAATATTGTAAAGTTAAAAAATAAAATAAAATCAAAACTGAAAAAAAAGTATATTTAACTTGTCATAACACTATATATTTATTTTGATGAAAATTACATGTTTTAATATTATATTTTCTCATCCAGAATAAGACACATATCATAAAGTATTCACTGATGTCTCAACAAAAATTTATAAGTATCTCCATAGAGTGTATACAAATCTTGTCTTTTCGTTCTCTTATAGAAAAGGATGACTCTCTTATTTGCATTTGATTTACTGACACATTTTCAATGAGCAGCTCAGAGAAGAGTCAGTGTCTTTTTCTGGTGTGAATTATAGCTCATTTCTAAAGGTCACAGGTATATCAGTCAGTTCAGGTCAGTCACTCAGTCATGTCCGACTCTTTGTAACCTCCACGGATTGCAGCAGCCCAGGATTCCCTGTCCATCAACAACTCACGGAGTTTACTCAGACTCATGTCCATTGAGTCAGTGATGCCATCCAACCATCTCATCCTCTGTCGTCCCCTTCTCTGACTTCAATCTTTCCCGGCATCAGTGTCTTTTCTGATGAGTCAGTTTTTCACCTCAGGTGGCCAGAGTATTGGAGTTTCATCTTGAGTGTCAGTCCTTCCAATGAATATTCAGGTCTGAAGTCCTTGAGGATTGACTGGTTTGATCTCCTTACAGCCCAAGGGCCTCTCAAGAGTCTTCTCCAACACCATAGTTCAAAAGCATCAATTCTTTGGCACTCAGTTTTCTATATAGTCCAACCCTACATTCATACATGACCACTGGAAAAACTGTAGCTTAGACTAGTAATGTCTAAGAAAGTATTGTCTTAGAAAGTAATGTCTCTGCTTTTCAATATGCTGTCTAGGTTGGTCATAGCTTTTCTTCCAAGGAGCAAGCGTCTTTTAATTTCATGGCTGCAGTCACCATCTGCAGTGATTTTGAAGTTCCCCAAAATAAAGTCTGACACTGTTTCCACTGTTTCCTCATCTATTTGCCATGAAGTGATGGGACCAGATGCCATGGTCTTAGTTTTCT
>NW_011478858.1:4433-6109 GCF_000754665.1 Bison bison bison | reverse complement strand
TGGCGGATTCATTTTGATATTTGGCAAAACTAATACAATTATGTAAAGTTTAAAAATAAAATAAAATTAAAAAAAAAGAACAGAAAAAAAAAAGAAAGCATAACATTTTGCAAATAGCAACTAAATTAAACAAATCTATACTTCTGACTGCATCTGGTCTTAGTTGTATCACATGGGCTGAGTCGCCCTGTGGCATGTGAGATCTCAGTTCCCCAATCAGGGGCTGAACCTGTGTCTACTCCTTTGAAAGCAGAATGTTAACCACTGGGCCACCAAGGGAGTCCTGGCAATTCACTTTTGAAAGAGTAATGAGTCATTCTAGTGACAACACAAATTATCATGTTACAAGTAAAATCATGTTGTACTGGTTCAAAGATAGATATAATGTAAATGAGTAATAGGACTTATAAATTCACTCAGAATCATAGGATTTTTCCGTAGTATCCTTTTGGTTGTAAGTGACAGAAAGATCAACTGAAATGCTTTTGAAATTTAAGGATATTTGTTGATTGGCTAACATGACTGCAAACTTCAAAAAAACTAAGATTCACAGTTAGTTGATATATTGGATCAAACATGCCACAAAGGAGTCCTTTTCTTGTTGTTTTCTTCTCTGACTGATCTTAAATCTGACTTACCTGGCACTTAGAAGGATTGCTATCTACAACAACTCAGAGAAAAGGCTCTTTATACGACTCTGGCAGAAGTAACTGACCTCGATCATCAGGTACATACAACAAGGACTAAACCACAGTGGAGACAGGGCAGAATGCTTTTGCATTTCAGGTGACCTATTAACACTTGGCTACCTCTTGCAACTCACATTGAGACAGTAAACAAGAAACTTCAGGAACCTGGCCTGCATTTTGGGTAGACTGAAGATGTGATTAGGCATCGCAGGGGTAAAATTCTAGGCTATACCTCTAGCTAAGCCACTAAAATCAGCTGAGAAGTTAGTGGAAGGTGAAGGGAGAAGAACAGAGTCAATAGTGAAGGGGAAAGACAATAGACACACGTTGAAGCTCTATGATCAGCAGCAGTGTCAAGTGGCATAGTTCATTACTCTAGCCATTCTCTTCTAATCTGTCAGGAAACTATTTTTAGGTAAATTCCCCACTTCTGAATTCATCATCAGCATCAAAATGAAAGAAGACAGGATGAATGCGACTGAATTCATTCTAATTGGACTTCCCCAGGGTTCTCAGATGCTGATAATTCTATTTTTGGTGTTACTTAGCATCTACATCAGAGAAGGCAATGGCGCCCCACTCCGGTACCCTCGCCTGGAGAATCCCATGGATGGAGGAGCCTGGTGGGCTGCCCATGGGGTCACTAAGAGTTGGACACGACTGAGCGACTTCACTTTCACTTTTCACTTTCACGAACTGGAGATGGAAATGGCAACTCACTCCAGCGTTCTTGCCTGGAGAATCCCAGGGACGGGGTAGCCTGGTGGGCTGCTGTCTATGGGGTCGCACCGAGTTGGACATGACTGAAGCGACTTAGCAGCAGCAGCATCTACATGGCAAATAGATGGGGAAAACAATGGAAACTGTAACAGACTTTATTTTCTTGGGCTCCAGATGGTGACCATCACTGCAGATGGTGACCACAGCCATGAAATTAAAAGACGCTTGCTCCTTGGAAGAAAAGTATGACAAATCTAGACAGCATAT
>NW_011478858.1:0-659 GCF_000754665.1 Bison bison bison | reverse complement strand
AGAACATAGGCAAAACACTCTCCGACATACATCACAGCAGGATCCTCTATGACCCACCCCCCAGAATATTGGAAATAAAAGCAAAAATAAACATATGGGACCTAATTAAACTTAAAAGCTTCTGCACAACAAAGGAAACTATTAGCAAGGTGAAAAGACAGCCTTCAGAATGGGAGAAAATAATAGCAAATGAAGGAACTGACAAACAACTAATGTCAAAAATATACAAGCAACTCCTACAGCTCAATTCCAGAAAAATAAATGACCCAATCAAAAAATGGGCCAAAGAACTAAACAGACATTTCTCCAAAGAAGACATACAGATGGCTAAGAAACACATGAAACGATGCTCAAATTCACTCATTATCAGAGAAATGCAAATCAAAACCACAATGAGGTACCATTTCACGCCAGTCAGAATGGCTGCTATCTAAAAGTCTACGAGCAATAAATGCTGGAGAGGGTGTGGAGAAAAAGGGAACCCTCTTACACTGTTGTTGGGAATGCAAACTAGTACAGCCACTATGGAGAACAGTGTGGAGATTCCTCAAAAAACTGGAAATAGAACTGCTATATGACCCAGAAATCCCACTGCTGGGCATACACACTGAGGAAACCAGAACTGAAAGAGACACGTGTACCCCAGTGTTCATCACGGC
>NW_011478857.1:13355-14277 GCF_000754665.1 Bison bison bison | reverse complement strand
CAAGGACGCACTCAACAACACAGGGAACCCAGTCAATGTTTTGTAATTACTGTAAATGGAGCATAACCTTTAAAAGTATGTGAAAAAGCTCATTCATTTAAATGTAAATTCTAAGTGTAAATTTTTTCAGAAAATGCATTTGAAGTTAATAATATAGTCTTATATGTCATTCAGATTATTTAATTGCTGTTTTTTTAAATGAATATCTAAGTAATTGATATAAATTTCAAGAATTCTTAGAATTTAAGTCTGAGATGTAGCCATCTCTACTTAATGAAATGTCATTTTACAGTTTCATTATGTGTAATGATGTATTTTACACAAAAAGAAGTATAAAATATTCTTACTTCTTTTCATTTATATTAGTATTCTTCTTGCTAGAGGTCCACTAATTTCCTACCTATTCTCTCAGCCAAATGCCTGAGAAATGCCTGAGAGAACTGATTTTATCTACTTAATTGCTATTGGTACCATGTGAGCAGAAAGTTTGGTCCAGCTCTCCTTCTAGGTAAATGGTCATACCATCTACTGGTATTTTAGCTCCTTCATCCTATCTTCTTCCTCAAAAAGTGACCAGATCACCTGCCATTGTCTTATCTATCATGTATAATCATACTTCTTCTCCTAGCATTATCGGAGAAGGCAATGGCACCCCACTCCAGCACTCTTGCCTGGAAAATCGCGATGGAGGAGCCTGCTGGGCTACAGTCCATGGGGTCGCTAAGAGTCGGACACGACTGAGCGAGTTCACTCTCACTTTTCCCTTTCATGCATTGGAGAAGGAAATGGCAACCCACTCCAGTGTTCTTGACTGGAGAATCCCAGGGACGGGGGAGCCTGGTGGGCTGCCATCTATGGGGTCGCACAGAGTCGGACAGGACTGAAGCGACTTAGCAGCAGCAGCAGCAGCCTAGCATTATAC
>NW_011478857.1:8335-10744 GCF_000754665.1 Bison bison bison | reverse complement strand
TAGACCAATTATAGGCCAATTAAACTAAACCAGACTTGTTACTGCTTAACAATCCTGCCCAGGTCCTATCTCAGACTAATCAAATAGAAATTTCTTAGAGGTGGAAAGAAGGAAGAGAAGATAGAACTATGAATCAGTAATTTAAAATATATTCTCAATTGACTACACTGTGCCCTAGTGCTCCCGTGCTCAGTTGTGTCCCACTCTTGCATGCCCCCGTGGACTGCAGCCTGCCAGCCTCCTCTGGCCATGGGATTTTCCAGAGAAGAATACTGAGGTGATCTTCCCAGCCCAGGGATTAAATCCTGATCTCTAGCATTGCAGGTGGATTCTTTGCCTCTGAACCATCAAGGAAGCTGATTATACTGTACAGTCCAGAATTAAGAAATGCAGTCTTAGGCTGGCTGACTTCTCCACGCCTCCTACCCTTATCTGTCAGCTCCTGTTAAGCACTCAAATCAAGGTGAGGTGGAAGGGAGTGTATTGTTCAAGGATCCTCTTATCAAACCAGCCACTTCTTATCAAAAGAAGTATTTTGAACTCTGTTCTTCAGTTAATGTATAATTAGTCTTTCAGTAAAGGTAGGGCTTAGTACTTTGCCCTAAGCCCACACAGGACATTATATTTTGAATCCATTTGTAAAACTTGCAGTTTGGATCTCAAAGCCCTGTTAACTAAAAAATTTATTTACAATGAAAAGTTGAGACTTACGTTCTTTTTTAATTTCTTTCTTTTAATTGGAAGCTAATTACTTTACAATATTGTATTGGTTTTTGCCATACATTGACATGAAAATAGCCATGAGTGTACTTGTGTCCCCCATCCTGAACCCCCATCCCATCTCCCTTTCCATCTCATCCCTCAGCGTTGTCCCAGTGCACCGGCTTCAAGTGCCCTGTTTCATGCATTGAACTTGGACTGACGATCTATTTCACATATGGTAATATACATGTTTCAATGATATTCTCTCAAATCATCCTATCCTCACCTTGTCCTACAGGGTCCAAAAGTCTGTTCTTTATATCTGTGTCTCTTTTGCTGTCTCACATATAGGGTCATCTTTACCATCTTTCTGAATTCCATATATATGTGTTAATATACTGTATTGGTGTTTCTCTTCCTGACTTACTTCACTCTGTATAATAGGCTCCAGTTTCATCCACCTCATTAGAACTGATTCTAATGTGCTCTTTGTAATAGCTGAATAATATTCCATTGTGCATATGTACCACAGCTTTCTTACCCATTCATCTGCCGATGGACATCTAGGTTGCTTCCATGTCCTAGCTATTGTGAACAGTGCCGCCATGAACATTGGGGTGCACGTGCCTCTTTCCTTGAGTATATGCCCAGCAGTGGGATTTCTGGGTCATATGGCAGTTCTGTTTCCAGCTTTTTAAGGAATCGCCACACTATTCTTCATAGTGGATATACTAGTTTGCATTCAAACCAACAGTGTAAGAGCATTCCCTTTTCCCTGCACTCTCTCCAGCATTCATTGTAGATTTTTTGATAGCAGCCACTCTGACTGGTGGGAGATGGTACCTCACTGTGCTTTTGATTTGAATTTCTCTGATAATGAGTGATGTTGAGCATCTTTTCATGTGTTTGTTAGCCATCTGCATGTCTTCTTTGGAGAAATGTCTGTTTAGTTTAGGTCTTTGGCCCATTTTTTGATTGGGTCATGAATTTTTCTGGAATTGAGCTGCAGAAGCTGCGTGTATATTTTAGAGATTAATTCTTTGTCAGTTGCTTCATCTGCTATTACTTTCTCCCATTCTGAAGGCTGTCTTTTCACATTGCTTATAGTTTCCTTTGTTGTGCAAAAGCATTTAAGTTTAATTAGATCCCATTTGTTTATTTTTGCTTTTATTTCCATTACTCTGGGAGGTGGGTCATAGAGGATCCTGCTGGGATTTATGCCAGAGAGTGTTTTCTCTATGTTTTTGTCTAGGAGTTTTATAGCTTCTGGTCTTACATTTAGATCTTTAATCCATTTTGAGTTTATTTTTGTGTGTGGTGTTAAAAAGTGTTCTAGGTTCATTCTTTTATAGGTGGTTGACCAGTTTCCCCAGCCCCACTTGTTAAAGAGGTTATCTTTTCTCCATTGTATATTCTTGCCTCCTTTGTCAAAGATAAGGTGTCCATAGGAGCATGAATTTATCTCTGGGCTTTCTATTTTGTTCCGTTGATCTATTTTTCGGTCTTTGTGCCAGTACTATACTGTCTTGATGACTGTAGCTTTATAATATAGTCTGAAGTCAGGCATGTTGATTCTCCAGTTCCATTCTTCTTTCTCAAGATGACCCAGCAATCCCACTGCTGGGCATACACACCGAGGAAACCAGAATTGAAAGAGACACATGTACCCCAGTGTTCATTGCAGCACTGTTTACAATAGCCAGGACA
>NW_011478857.1:3723-5625 GCF_000754665.1 Bison bison bison | reverse complement strand
GGATGGGGAACACATGTATGCCTGTGGCGGATTCATTTTGATATATGGCAGAACCAATACAATATTGTAAAGTTTAAAAATAAAATAAAATTTTTTTAAAAAAGGAAAATAAATAAATAAATAAAAAGGAGCGAGATAAAGAGAATCTTGTGGCATTCTTCAGGTGAAGTCAATAAGATAAATTTCTGTGAGTAAAATATGAGTTGCTCTGGAATTCAGTTATACAAATTCTAGCTGGAATTTCTATGACTGAATATTGTGAGAAGTAAGCTTTTTAAAGAAATAATTCCAAATACCCTAGAAATTCCAAATAATTCCAAGTATGCTTAGATTTCTTCCTTGATTCCATTGCTGAGTTTAAGCAATGTAAGTATGCATGAAACTAAAGAAGTGAGGTAAATAATAGCAAAGGATCTATAATATTTATAGGACTTCTATAGGATTGTAGACATTCAAATTTAGAACAGCTGGAGTGAAGAGTTTTCATTGAATATGTGCACTGAGAAAACACCAAATATGGGCAAATCTAGTGGTAAGACAAAATAGATCATTTATTAAGGGCTACTCTAATCTTGCTTTGACAAGTGTAAAACTAATCTTAAAAGAATCAAGCCAATCCTTTAGTAACCTAACTCTGTGCTAGACAAATTCAATACTCAATAAAACAAAACACAGGCTCCAGCAGTCAATGAACTAATGTTTAAAATATCCACATCCTACAGAAAATTACTAGGTAGATGGAGGATAAAAATACAATACATAACTAGGAGAGAAATATTCAAAATCAAAAGACCTAGATTGGCAGAGATCAGGAATTAAGACATGGTTTAAAGACTGTATTTTTGTATTATAAATATATTCATTAATTTTAAAAACATAAAAGATTATGAGAAAAAGAATACAAAGTACAAAAAGGAGACAAGTAGAAGTCTTAAGAATAAAAAATACAGGAGGGGAGGAGCTAAGATGGTGGAGGAGTAGGACAGGGAGAACACTTTCTCCTGCACAAATTCATCAAAAGAACATTTAAACGCTGAGTAAATTCCACAAAACAACTTCTGAAGGCCGGCAGAGGACATCAGGCACCCAGAAAAGCAACCCAAGTCTTCGAAAGGAGGTGGGAAAAAATATAAAAGACAAAAAAAGAGACAAAAGAGGGAGGGACGGAGTTCCATCCCGGGAAGGGAGTTATAAAAAGAGAGAAGTTTCCAAACACCAGGAAACCTTCTCACTGCCGAATCTGTGCAGAGCCTTGGAAGCACAGAGGGCAACATAACAGGGAGGAAAAATAAATAAACAATTAAAACCCGCAGCCCTATGGTAACTCCCCCGCGGAGAAGCAGCGCAGATGCCTGCACACGCCACTAGCAAGTGGGGGCTGGGCAGGGAGGTGCAGCGGGGGCTGTATCGCTTAGAGTAAGGATCTGGCCTGAATACCCCGAGCGCTATCTGAGTGAACTAACTTGGGCTAGCAAACCAGACTGTGGGATATCTACCACGCGAAAAGCCAGCCCTAACCTAAGACACCACCAGGCCTGCGCACAGAACAAGTACTGAACAGAGATAGCCGGCTGCAGACCATCCCCTTCCGGTGACAGGCAGCCAGAGCCAGAAGGGGGCAATCGCAGCCCCAGAGAGACATTATCTATAAAACTGTAAGCAGGCTTCTTTGCTAAGACTTCTTGGGAGTCTGGATGGTCAACATCTGCCTGAGAAGGTGCGCTGGTTGTACACCTAGATAACTGAGCGGTGGAGAGGCGATAAGTTGCAGCAATCGCGCTCGCCAAACACCTCATCACCTGAGCTGCTCGGACCTGGGAAGGGCACAAAACGCTGGCCCAACTGAGTCTGCACCTCTGAGGACTACCCGAATGCCTGAACCTGAGCGGCTTGGACCTGGGA
>NW_011478857.1:0-686 GCF_000754665.1 Bison bison bison | reverse complement strand
ATAAATTCGAACCCAAAACAATAAAGTAAATGGCAATGGGATCATACTTATCAGTAATTACCTTAAACGTAATGGGTTGAATGCCGCAACCAAAAGACAAAGACTG
This sequence comes from Bison bison bison, assembly GCF_000754665.1. NCBI lineage: Eukaryota > Metazoa > Chordata > Mammalia > Artiodactyla > Bovidae > Bison > Bison bison. The sequence goes on along the minus strand of NW_011478857.1, from coordinate 580 downwards.
GCTGAATGGATACAAAAACAAGACCCCTGCATATGTTGTCTACAAGAGACCCACCTCAAAACAGGGGACACATACAGACTGAAAGTGAAGGGCTGGAAAAAGATTTTCCATGCAAATAGGGACCAAAAGAAAGCAGGAGTAGCAATACTCATATCAGATAAAATAGACTTTAAAACAAAAGCCTTGAAAAGAGACAAAGGCGGTCACTACATAATGATCAAAGGATCAATCCAAGAAGAAGGTATAACAATTATAAATATATATGCACCCAACACGGGAACGCGGCAATATGTAAGACAAATGCTAACAAGTATGAAAGGAGAAATTAACAATAACACAATAATAGTGGGAGACTTTAATACCCTACTCACACCTATGGATAGATCAACTAAACAGAAAATTAACAAGGAAACACAAACTTTAAATGATACAATAGACCAGTTAGACCTAACTGATATCTATAGGACATTTCATCCCAAAACAATGAATTTCACCTTTTTCTCAAGTGCACATGGAACCTTCTCCAGGATAGATCACATCCTGGGCCATAAATCTAGCCTTGGTAAATTCAAAAAAATAG
>NW_011478856.1:9284-11002 GCF_000754665.1 Bison bison bison | reverse complement strand
TTTCACTTTCATCAAGAGGCTTTTGAGTTCCTCTTCACTTTCTGCCATAAGGGTGGTGTCATCTGCATATCTGAGGTTATTGATATTTCTCCCGGCAATCTTGATTCCAGCTTGTGCTTCTTCCTGCCCAGCGTTTCTCATGATGTACTCTGCATATAAGTTAAATAAGGAGGGTGACAGCATACAGCCTTGACGTACTCCTTTTCCTATTTGGAACCAGTCTGTTGTTCCATGTCCAGTTCTAAATGTTATGTGTACATATGTGTACATACACCCTGTGACACGTGTACACTGTGAAATATTTATCACAAACCACTAACCAACACATCCATCACCTCCAAATTCCCATGTTCTGTGTGTGCTGACAACACTGACGAAGCATTCTCCTGACAAATTCCCAGCATGCAATAACAGAACAGGATTAACTATGGTCAGCATGCTGCGCATACCTCCCCAGGACGCACTCATTTCACAACTCAAAGTCTGTAGCTTTTGACCAACATCTCCCCATCTTCCTGACCTTCCAGCCCCAGATGACCACCATCCTACCCTCTGGTACTAGTGAGTTTCATTTTTTTTACATTCCATATAATGGAAGGACATATAATACCAGTCTTTCCCTGTCTGTCTTAATTCACTTACCTTAATATTCTCTACATTCATCCAAGTTGTCCCAAGTGAGACAAATCTCCAGAATTGTTTACAAGAAAGTCGCTATTGAACGAACAAATCATTATCCCAAGTTACAAAAATAATTAAATGTAAAGAGTGCAGAAAGCCAAAAGTAATACCATCACAAAGAACATGTTTAAAGTTCCTTGAAAAGGCATCATGTAGTAAGAGTCAGTCAGTTCTTGCCCCATTTCTTCTCTCACATAACCTCTACTCCTCACCAGGAATAGGGAAGGGGGTGACCCACACCTGAGAGAATCAAGTCACTGCCGCAGCCCGCACCTCAACCGGCTCTACACATGCATGCTCTTTTAATACAAATAATTACAAAATACACATGCCTCACAGACAGAAGTTTTGCAATTCTCATTCTTATCTGTATAATTTAAAGAAGCAAGACTTAATAATTCTTACCCAACTGATTAAGCACTCTTCTGGATCTAGTCCCCATCATCACCTGCACACTAGCTGTTTCCACTCCATTTGGTTGATCTGTTTCCCTACTTCTTTCTACGTCTCCCTTTCTCTGCTCTCCTGCTGTGCCCGTTCTCCTCTCTACTTCTTCCCTGCCTTCTATCCCCCCTCTCTCTGCCATATGTTCGCCTTCAAGTTACTTTCTATCCAACCTCCCTGGTGATCCTCGGTCTCCCTGTATTTCTGCCTTTCTTCCTCCATCTCTGCCCTCCCTTCCTTCCAACTCTCTGGCACTCCCAAGTGGCTATGCTTCCTTTCAGCTCGCTTTTTTCCCTCAGCTCCTCCAATCACTAGGAGTCCCCTTTCTCTCCCACCAGGATATTGTTGCTCTGTAAACCAAGGTCCCAACTCTTGTATCCCCTTTGCGGGCTGTCTGTGAGAACTGCCTCTCCACTGTCGCCCTCTTTGGGACCCCTGATTTACAGACCCTCTCCCTTGAAGGCTATAGAAGGGGGCGGCAGGGGATGAAATGGTGAGATACCATCCCTGGACTCAATGGACACGGATTTGAGAAAACTCTGGGAGATACAGGGGTCGCAAAGAGTTGGAATGAACAACCACACCTCCCTATG
>NW_011478856.1:4530-8036 GCF_000754665.1 Bison bison bison | reverse complement strand
CTGGTAGTTGCAGTCCATGGGGTCGCCAAAAGTCGGACACGACTGAGCGACTTCACTTTCACTTTTCACTTTCATGCATTGGAGAAGGAAATGGCAACCCACTCCAGTGTTCTTGCCTGGAGAATCCCAGGAACAGGGGAGCCTGGTGGGCTGCCAGATGTCTATGGGGTCTCACAGAGTTGGACGCGACTGAAGCGACTTAGCAGCAGCAGCAGCAGCAGCATTCCTTATCAGGATCTCTTGTCATAAAACAACTCATGCAAATAGTTACTGTGGTGCCTGGCCAGGGTGGGCAGTTTCAGTGTGCTTCCCCTAACAGGCTGAGCATAGAAAAATCGATGCTTTTGGATTCTGGTGCTGGAGATCAGTTTTGAGAGTCCCTTGGAGAACAAGGAGATCAAACCAGTGAATCCGTAAGGAGACCAACCGTGAATATTCATTGGAAGGACTGATGCTGAAGCTGAGGCTCCAATACTTTGGCCACATGATGCAAATATCGGATTCACTGGAAAAGACCTCGAGGCTGGGAAAGATTGAAGGCAGGAGGAGAATGGAATGATAGAGGATGAGACGGTTAGATGGCATTACCAACTCAATGAGTCTGAACAAACTCCAGGAGATGGTGAAAGACATGGAAGCCTGGCGTCCACGAGGTTGCAGTGAGTCAGTCGTGATTGAGCGACTAAAGAACAGCAACAACAACACATCACTGATAGGGCATAGACTGGGAATTTGTGGAGGGTGTGTCTGGTTTTTTCCCAGGAAACAGGGGGCCTAGTGGGGTCTCAAATCAGTGATAATGGGGAAGGGTGGCTCTTGGCAGTAAGTCTTCCTGGAAGTGAAGTGGGAGAATTCTTTAATCTTTGCTTTTTTCCATAATTACAGGATCTGAAGTAAGCTTCAACTCTGTCATCATAAGCTATAATACAAGAAAAGTCAAAGAAGATAAATACACATGTAATAGTTTAAAAATGGAATCTTAGGAATATTAGCCCAATAATAATGAAGGAACAACAAAGGCCTGAGAACCTCGGTGTAGGTACCTTAGAATGTTGGTGAGGGGCACTGCGTGTTCCCTTGGGCTGTGTTGTGTCTAGTCCTGTCACATCTTAGAGACATCAGTATGTGTTGAAAGACGTTCCTCTGAATCAACAAGTCAGAGGTCTGGGTTGAACCAGAACCCAGAGGTTATACTGATGCCAAAATCTTGGCTCTCTGTGCACAAATGCCAAACTGAAATATTTGAAATACAAACACAGAGACAGAGTTATGGAGGAGTAAGAGTGGCTTTCTATATGTGTGAGGCTAAAAGGGAACACTTTAGGGACTCTCCCTGGTGAGTAGGGAGAGGTTATATCACCTGCTAGGGATATATGCTAAGGATCAAGGCAGTAACAGTCTTGTATTCTTGTTTCCTCTGCAAAGTTGAAAAAGGATTGGGTTGGTGACAAGTTTAAGTTTTGTGCAGGGTCTTAGGTGGTCTGGTCTCCTAATCAGTGCAGTGTTAAAGAATCCACCTGCCAGTACAGGAGACTTGGGTTTGATTCCTGGGTCGGGAAGATCCCCTGGAGGAAGAAATGGCAACCCATTTTGTGTCCATTGGGTCACAAGAGAGTTGGACACGATTGACCCGACGTGAGCATCCTTCTCTGATTAGCAACTGTTCTGCCCTTTGGAATTCACAGAAGGTCGTGGAGGCTGCAGTCCTGTCTATAGGAAATGGGAACCAAAAAGGCCTCTGCCTGGGAGCCCCACAGGGCCCTGCTCTGCAGCCTCAATACTAGGAAAAGTATTTGCCATTTTGCCATTTCTCTGATGATCATGGGAAAAAAAGTCTTTGCACAGTATCCTGGATATTATGTGTATGATTAGACAGTAATGAACTATCATACTGATGTAACTAAATTATCCTATCTCCTATTTTACCAGCTGTGCTCTGGTGAAGAAATAGCTGGTGAGAATAAGCCTTTCTTCATTAATAAAGTGAAAAAGCAGTCAGTTGTTTTCTGTGCCCTGAAAAAGAAAGCTGCATGTGAATTGTCAACGTTCCACATGCATACAGTACACGCGGATGTGGACAGATGTGGTGTGACCTTAAAACGGTTTGGCCCAGACACCTGGGGGAAAGTCTTCACCAAATTCCAAGAGTAGATGTACTGACGATTTAGCACATATGAAGTAGTAAACACAAACTGAACTGAATTATCCAAGAAATACTCAACATTGTTGGGAAAACAAAATTAAACACCAAAGTGAATGGGCCTGGAAATTATCATACTGAGAGGGTAACACGCAGGAAGGTCAGGGGTCCCCAAATGGAGGATATAGGTTGCAACTCAACGTTTTTTATCTTTCTCTAAGCGGCAGGAAGAGGAAACAAACTACAAATGTCAGATATTTTCCCCTTCTCTATTCAAAATTTTTTGTATAGGAGGTTTCTCTTAAAATTCTGTGTTGCCATGACAACACCTGGTTCCACCTGAACTTAACTTTTCTCAAACCTTGAGCTAACCAATGCATTTTTCTTATGGAAATGTTTTTATTAAGCTGTGTTAATGAACTATGTATTTACCCTAGAGTGTTTCTTCAAGTCCATTTGCTAAAGAAACTCAGACCTGATAATGGCTCAACAAACCAGTATGTTATACTCATACAATTGTTCTCCTAATCCATGTTAATGAAACACTTTATTTGCTTGGAAACCTGCCTTTCTTCAAGATTCATGTCAATTGTTTTATGGCCCGCGACAACTCACCTTGTGCCAGTGTTATCTCAAAATGCATGTTGTGGGTGAGGGGCCTGGTGCCAATCTCTGAGTTTTGAGACATTTCCTTTCTCCAATTAGCAGCCTGCTAGTAGCTATATAACATTCCACTAAAGACTAGCAGGGGGGCACTCTTTCTGTCTCCTTCAGTCTATGTCAGAAACTTTGTCCCTTAATACTTTAGTAAAACTTTATTACACAAAAGCTCTGAGCGACCTCATCATTGGCCCCTGATTGAATTCCTCTCCTCTGGATGCCAAGAATCCCAGAGTCTTTCACGGCTCAGCAACAACCTTTCAATACTAAGTGAATAAGTCAGAGAAAGACAAAGATTAGACATCACTTATATTTGGAATCTGAAAAAAGATACCAATGAACGCATTTACAAAACAGGAACATCTGATTGTATAGCACAGGGAGCTCTATTCAATGCTATGTGGCAGCCTGGATGGGACAGGAGTTTGGGGGAGAATGGATACATGCATATGTGTGGCTGAGTCCCTCGATTGTCATTTATCCTGACCCCTTAAAAGATTTGAATCCTCTTGGGACCCAGTAGTACCCTACAGCCATACTTCACCCCCCAGTATAAATCCACCTCATCCTGCCTCGTCTTTGCTCTTTTATTAAAATTTGAAAGGAGTAGAGTAGGTTCACAATGTTGTGTTAGTATCAGGCAGAGAGCGAATTGAATGTGTTATATGTAAAAAATTATTAGAAAAAAATCTCCTTTAATGAGAAA
>NW_011478856.1:1326-1962 GCF_000754665.1 Bison bison bison | reverse complement strand
AAAGAGATGGGAATACCAGACCACCTGACCTGCCTCTTGAGAAATCTGTATGCAGGTCAGGAAGCAACAGTTAGAACTGAACGTGGAACCACAGACTGTTTCCAAATAGGAAAAGGAGTACGCCAAGGCTGTATATTGTCACCCTGTTTATTTAACTTACATGCAGAGTACATCATGAGAAATGCTGGACTGGAAGAAACACAAGCTGGAATCAAGATTGCCGGGAGAAATGTCAATAACCTCAGATATGCAGATGACACCATCCTTATGGCAGAAAGTGAAGAGGAACTAAAAAGCCTCTTGATGAAACTGAGAGAGGAGTGAAAAAGTTGGCTTGAAGCTCAACATTCAGTAAACTAAGATCATGGCATCTGGTCCCATCACTTCATGGCAAATAGATGGGGAAACAGTGGAAACAGTGTCAGACTTTATTTTTCTGGGCTCCAAAATCACTGCAGATGGTGACTGCAGCCATGAAATTAAAAGATGCTTACTCCTTGGAAGGAAAGTTATGTCCAACCTAGACAGCATATTCAAAAGCAGAGACATTACTTTGCCAACAAAGGTTCGTCTAGTCAAGGCTATGGTTTTTCCTGTTGTCATCTATGGATGTGAGAGTTGGACTGTGAAGAAGGC
>NW_011478856.1:0-799 GCF_000754665.1 Bison bison bison | reverse complement strand
ATGAGCCACAATTATTCAGCCAACAATAAGCAAAAAAAAAAAAAAAAAAAAATTTTTCCAGAATGCTCCAAGCTCCAAAATACACGTCACTTTTACCCTTATTTCCAAAGGTTTTTATTTCCTAATTTTTGCGTGTTTATTATTCCTATTTTCACTTCATGTAAATCAGGCACATAATTTTATTTGGGCACAAAAGATAACATTGGGAAATATCATATAGTGCACATATAAACGGGGGGTAGGTTTTACAGGGCCAGAATCTATAATTGCTCCGCTATGGACAAAGTGTGGAGAGAATAACTCAAGTGTATATTGTTAGTATATAATCCCAAGATTGTCTATTTGATTTCACCATGCAAAGAAACTCTTAAATTCTTTCAACCTTGAGAGTCTTTGGTGCATTGCTAGTTTCTGTTATGAAGTACTGAGGTGGATTAAAATTGTGTTGTTGAAAGAAATGATCCTTTCAGAGTTATGGAAAAAATGATACAAATTTATTAGAGCACAAGACTTATGATACATTCTGAATAAAACAAAGGCACATTGTAAATGGCAGCAGGTAATGATGAAGCAGATACACGGCCATCCTCTTTCTGGTTCTTTTGATTAACATTTTTCAAGAAAACTGCTCTCTTCAATTTCCAAGAATAAGTTTCCATTAATCATTTACACACAGTAGCAATTGCTCGGAGAAGGCACTGGCGACCCACCCCGGTACTCCTGCCTGGAAAATCCCATGGACGGAGGAGCCTGGTAGGCTGCAGTCCATGGGGTCATGAAGAGTCGGACACGACTGAGC
>NW_011478855.1:14565-17233 GCF_000754665.1 Bison bison bison | reverse complement strand
AAGAATGTTCTAGAGAGACATGGTTAAGAAAGTGGAGCTTGGCTCTTCTCCCCAGCTGAACATTCTTGGGTAACTTAAGCATTCTTGAATATCATTTACAAAATTGGGATATTACTGCCTAATTTTAAGGATTAGTGAGAGGGTTGAATGAGATGATATATGTGAAACTCAATTAATGTTAGCTCCTCCCTCTCTCCCTGCTCTAAGTTGTGCATCTAAGGATTGAAGGGAGGTGAGGTCTCTGTCACCAAAGGTATTCAAGCAGAGATACTGTGCTTCCCTAGTGCCTAGAGGATAAAGTCCCAAATCCTGATCTTGGCAGTCCAGGTCCATCCTTTATGGCATCATTCAGGCCTACCTCATCTCTTGTCACTTTTCCCAGTAATGTGCCCTTTTGTCCATCCTCCACAGACTTCTTTCCTTTCATCAGATATGCCATCCCCCTGTTCCATGGGCCTCTGTGTTGGCCTCTCCCTCTGCCTGGAACCCCATCCACTCTTGTCTGCCTAATGAACTACTGCTCACACCACATAAGACCCAACACAGAGGTCACTTCTTCTCTGAAGCTCTAACACTGTCTGAATGAAAGCAATCTGTCTCTTCATCTCCTGGGTCCCCTCAGCACTTTTTCTGCATCTACACCTGTCACCTTTGTGTGTTGGGGGAGCTGCTTCTCATGGTATAATGTGAAGTCCCTTAGAGTAGAGTCAGTGTCAAACTCATCTCTCTGTCCCTTTATCCCAGCCCAGCATCCCCTCCCCGCCACACACACATAGACATATGCACACAAAGGTAATAAGTATAGGTGTATAAAAAGTGCATACAACAGGTGCTCTGTGTTTGTTGAATGACTTAAATTTGTAGATAAATGGTTAGAGAAAATCACTTCATAGTGTTATTTCCACCCACAGATAATAAAATAATTATTTGATTTTCTATGAAGATATTTTACGTTAATAAGCAAATAATAGTGTTTAGTGAGTAGAATATTTATACAAATATTAGACATTATAATGACCCCACTTCTTATTTATCCAAATAATATATTTAGCCCTGCTTTTTGTGCTGTTTTTCTATTTCCAATTATTATTTAATATCGTTGCTCGAGACTATTTTTACTATTGCTCTTCAAAGTTCAATAATGTTGGCATTATTGCTTTAAATGAGGCATTGATGAAAGGCCAAGGTGGGGCCCCATATGCTCCTATACCCAGAGAGAGGAGACACGGTAACATTCACTGTGTTTATTATTATTGTGCTCATAAGAAAGAAGCTTCTATGAGATGTGCTCTTTCCTCCAGAGTGACTTTCCCTGACCATGTTGTTGCTGGAAGCCTTTGTGTTGCTTCCATTAACACTCTCAGCCTCACAGCCAAAATGGTGTCAAACACAGCAGAGCCCCAAAGTCCTCCATCCCGGGGATGAATTTGCCAACACCAACAGACTCACCCAGCTCTCTCCTGGTACTAGGTTAATTAGAAGTGGCTGAATCAGAAAATAAAGAATGGAGGCCAGTCTACAAATAGGGCAGACAAAAGCAGCATGGCTGTCTGGGCCTCTGATTGGTTTTTTATTCAATTTGCTCTCAACTTCTCAGGACCTGTTGGAACTGGAAGAAACCTGAGAAGCTTGTCTACCCTCAAACTCTGTAGCTTCTTTCCTGCTCTTTAATGCAGGGCACCCATTACAGCCTCACACATCCAGTACTTACTATACAAAACTGAATAATGGTCTGATACGGAGGCTCCACTCAGATATTGTCAGAGTCTGGTCTGTGTTACAGAGTAAAAGACTGCATAGCGCCTGTCTTTGGGAGAACTGGGATTGAGAAAAAAGCTAGGTGGCAATGACAGCGGACTGGGCATCAAGGGACCTCAAAGCTCTCCTGACTCTTCTTCCACTGCCTTATTTTATAACGCTTGGCAAGTCTCTTAACCATTACATTCTTCACAATTTCCATCTGTAAAATTGAAGTGTTGACTGTTTTGAGTAGTTCAATATGGTAATAGCCACATGTGGTTGGTTATTTAAATTTAGCTACATTTTAATAAAAGTATAGTTTCTCAGTCCATTAGGCACACTGCACATGCTCAGAAGCCACATGTGGCCAGTGGTAGTCATTGGAGAAAACAAAATACAGTGTTTGCATCATTGCAGAAAGTTCTGGTGAACAAAACTGTCCCTAGATTATCTCTTAAGATCTGCTTTAGGTCTTTATTCAGAGTCTTACCAAATAAAACCAAGTCCAGTTTTACCTTTTTAACTATGTACCTTTTGCCATGTTTAGAGTATATCTGAATAATTTCCACCTGAGATTTCTGTAGAATATATTGGTCAAATGTTACTCTAGTTCTGAGCAGTGCCCCTACTACATAAAAAAGAACCAAAAATCAGGCTAAGTAGATAGAAAGAGATAAGGAATATTTTCTTGCCAAAGAGAGATGAGGGACATTTCAGGCATATATGCTAGGCTTTGTGGGCAGTGCAGGGAAGTGCCCAGCTGCACTTCAGTCCTCGAGCAAGTTCAATGGGAATGATGCTGCCTTCATCCCCAGGCTCTGGGAAGGAAAGAGCATAGGAGCCTTTGGAAGGGCCCTCCCCCTCAAAGCGCTACTATCAAATTCCAGAACTTGTTTCATTTTCACTCCCTCTTTCCCTCCCTCTCTTT
>NW_011478855.1:9259-13000 GCF_000754665.1 Bison bison bison | reverse complement strand
TTGAAATAGCTCAGCTAGAATTCTATCACTTCCACTAGCTTTGTTTATAGTGATGCTTCCTAAGGCCCGCTTGACTTCACATTTCAGGATGTCTGGCTCTAGGTGAGTGATCACACCATTATGGTTATCTGGGTCATTAAGAGCTTTTTTGTATGGTTCTTCTGTGTATTGTTGCCACCTCTTCTTAATATTTTCTGCTTCTGTTAGATCCACACTGTTTCTGTCCTTTATTGTTCACATGAAATGCAAAGGGACCCTAGAGCTGGAGTATTGACCTTGATATTGTCTAAGTCCTGTGAACTGCCATTCATGGCACTGTATTCTGGTGACAAGGTACATTTAATAAATCCAGGTTCCTTAGAGATTAACTTGTTTTCTTCAACTTGCCATCCAGGTTGTACAGCCCTCACATATGACAATGACTTGAGAAAGTGGCATGAGTAAGTGCCATGCTTTCCAAACAATTATAAGATACCTCCTCAAACCACCCAGGTGTCCTTGGCATACAGGAAGCTAAGAAAGCCTGGTTCCTGCCACACCTTCTACAACATTCCCTTTTAGAGGGCCCATCCTTATGGAGCAAGATGGTGGTGAAAAAAGTTCAGTGTGCAAAGCCAGACCCCTGGATGCTGGTCCTTGACACGGCGCATGCTGGTCATATGACTTTATGCCAGCAAATCCTCTTCTCTGAGACTCAGGAGTTGGATCTGTGAAGTGAGAACAAGAAAAATGCCTTCCTCAGATTCTTGAGTGGATTAAATACAATAATGTAAATGGAATTTGGTTCATTCTATCCCCTAGATACACGAAAGTGTCTAGTGGATTTTACTGTGATTCTTCCTATTGTTGTTCAGCAAGTTCAAATATTTTCCAAGTGTGATGATGAATTCCATGCTTCAAGCCTTCACAGACTCCCAATCTGGTTTTGCTGAGGAGTTTAAATTGCCCCTGTGATGGTTTTCTTAGTTATTAAATGTGTAAGCCCCTTTCATGTCATCAATACAGTGCAAAGTTTCTCTTTTCTTTTTCATTTTTGACCATTCTGTGCTTCGCAAGGCACTTAGCAGCTTTTTCAAATTGTCACATTTGTTTAATTAGCCCAGAGACCCTGCCATGTTCATTTCTGTCAGCCATACAACAGTCTCTGTGGGTAGCTTGCAGACCCCTGACGAGGACTTTTGAAAAATGATTTTGCACATTTCTTTCCTTTCTCAAAGCAAATGAGGGAGAGGTGAGGGGAGCAGGAGCAAGCGGAAGAGAGGGGCAAACTACCCTAGCATGGGGAAGAAAGATGTGACTAGAGCCCGCTATAAAACCATTGACCCTCGGCTTTGGACAAGAAATACAAATTGATTACACACCACAGTCTGAAGCCGAGGCCTAAGACAGGCAGTTTATTTGGGAGAGTCCTCCACGTGCTATTTATTTATCTTGAGCCCAATGTGACTTTCCCTCACTGTACCCTCTCCAGGAAAGGGCTTGGCATTCCCAGCTTCCAACCTTCTCTGTGGTGCTTTACTAAATTTATAACAGGGAATAAAGTATCGACCTGGTGACCCCAAGAGATGGTCTAGGTGGAAAACACATACAGGTTTAAAGAGGATTTAGAGATATCCATGGGCAATGGATTCCCACGGTGTCATTAGGCATCTCCTCCTCGTGGTGAACAAATGAGAGTACAGGTGTCGATGCCTCAGAGTTCAATGGGAAACACTTAATAAAAGACACTTTGATGATAGACTTCAAGTGCAATTGTTAACTTTTTATTAAAAAAAAATGACTAGGGCGTGAAATGCAAGTATTGGATTGGATTTCTGCTTAGCAAATGCTTGGTGTGAATTATCTCATTGCTACGTGCTATGATTTCCAAAGACGTGTCGTATCAGTAGCTTTTCCTTGCTTATGCAGTTTGGCAAGTGGCTGTTTCTCCTGAGGCAGAGAGAACCTTCTTGGCTGATTTGAACACAGGACTGAAGCTTTATAGCAAGCCTATGGGGCAGGGTTTTCCTCCCATACCACCTGTTCCTGGTGCTTTTTATACTGAGGTGAGAATGTTCTCTTTCTCCATTAGTCAGACATGCCTTTAGAAAAAGATAGGACTCTCACTTGTGCCACTTCTGTGTGGAATAAAGAAGCCATTTATTTCCCATTATTTGAAATAATTGCAGAAAAAAACTAATCTGGAGAGAGGAGAGGCTGTCCAGGCATTCAGGAATACTCAGCCTCTCGGGCCTGGAATATTCCGAGGGGGCTCTCTGAATATTTCACTGGGGCTTAGTTGTGGTTTTGATGTTAAATTCAGGCTATTGCAAAGAGTTTGATGCCTCCGTTGGTTTATTTTTCTGTTTATTGGGGGAGTGTGTGTGGCGGGAAGGTGGGCCTGGTGGTGTTCAGTTCGACTGACATCTTGTGATCAATTTGCGAGTTAATGTCATGTGAATGGGACAAACCGCTTCTCTTTCGGCCCCTAGCACTGCGATTCTATAGTTCTCAGACTGAAATAGACAATTCCATGCAAATCATATTGGCTGAAGTTTCAGCTGTATTAGTGGTCTGCTGCTTTATTTTTACTGAGCTCAGAAATAATGAGAGAGCAAAGCTACAGCCAAGTCATTCACTGGAGGCCTCTTTCCATGAAAATAGATATTACTTCTTTTTTCCTCTAGCAACTGAAGCTTTGTTCATTTTCAAAGCAGTTGTCATGAACTCATTATCATTTTTCTTAATATGATAAGTGTAAACTAAAGAATGCTATAATGTTTGAAAAGCTACAGCCGCCCTCAGAAATGGAATACTAATGCCTTGTGTAAGTCTTTGATTGAGAGAAATGTATCCTTCTGTCTCCATTTGCCTGGAATTGTCATTCTCCAGTGCCTTTCACTTATAGCATAAGCTGGCTTCCTAAATGACTGCTCTGTTGGTGCATGTACACTGTGTATTTGTCCAGCAGTGAAAGATCAGCAAATCACTTTGGTAATTTTTGGAAGATGGTAACATATTGCATGTTACTCTTAAAAAAAAAAAACAAAACTCTGAAAAGTTTATTTTAGTTCTACTTTTGAATCTGTCTGCAACGCAGGAGACAGGAGTTCGATCCCTGTGTTGGAAAGATGGCCTGGAGAAGGAAATGTGGAGAGGGAATGGAGAGAAAGGAATGTGGAAAAGCAAATGGAGAAGAGAATTCTCCACTCCAGTATTCTTGCTTGGAGATCCACAGTCAGAGGAGCTTGGTGGGCTATAGTGCATGGGGTTGCAAAGGGTCAGACACAGCTGAGCAGCTAACACACTTTCACTTTGAATGATAACTAATAATTGTCATTATCTTACACTGATTCTGATTATAAAGATTCTAACTACCAAGAGTCCATACACACCCTAAGCCTGGACTTCATCTAGCTCTAGCTGCCCAGCCACCAGAGAAGCCTAGAGAGTAGACACTCTGATAAATGTTTTTAGAATGAATGAAATAAAATGTAGATCGTTTAGGATGGTGCTAGGGGAGAAGCGAGGGAAGGTGCAAGTTGGAGGTTAACCATAAAGAAATATCTCATGCTATGAGGATATAGCATGTCATTCCGCCCAGTAATATGGCTCTGAAAAAAAAAGACCAAAAAATATGTTTGTAACATTAGGAAAGCTTGGGAAATTGTTTCAAGCCAGTATATTTAAATTCATTTTTTTTCTTTATTGAAGCATAAATTTTATTTACAATGTTGTATTACTTTCATGTATACAGCAAAG
>NW_011478855.1:7454-8221 GCF_000754665.1 Bison bison bison | reverse complement strand
TTGACCTGCATACAGATTTCTCAGGAGGCAGGTCAGGTGGTCTGGTATTCATTCCCATCTCTTGAAGAATTTTCCACAGTTTGTTGTTATGTATATGCTACTCCCAAATACCTAATTTATCCCCTGCCCAACCTTTCCCCTTTGGTAAAAATAAGTTTGTTTTCTATGTCTGAGAGTCTGTTTCCATTTTGTAAATAAGTTTATTTGTATCATTTTTTAAGGTTCCAAATATAAGTGATGTCATATGATATTTGCCTTTAATCTGTCTGACTTACTTCGCCTAGTATGATCATTTCTAGGTCTATCCATGTTGCTGCAAATGGCATTATTTCATTCTTTTTTTAATGGATGAGTAGTATTCCATAAACAAAACAAAAAGACAGCATACAGAAAGTGAGAAAATATTTGTGAATGATGCAAACAGTTTATACAGGTCAATATTAAAAAATAGTCCTATCAAAAAGTGGACAGAAGATCTAAATAGACATTTCTTCAAAGAAGACATGCAGATGGCCAATAGGCACAAGAAAAGATGCTGAACATTGCTTATTATTAGAGAAATACAAATCAAAACAACAATGAGTATCACCTCATACCAGTCAGAATGGCCATGATCAAAAAGTCTACAAATAATAAATGCTGGAGAGAATGTAGGAAAAAAGGGAATGTAATTAGGTGCAGCCATTATGGGGAACAGTATGAAAGTTCCTTTAATAAGTAATAATAGAGTTACCATATGATCCAGCAATCCCACTCCTGGGCATATA
>NW_011478855.1:4227-6992 GCF_000754665.1 Bison bison bison | reverse complement strand
ACATCAGATTCCTCTGATGCCTGCATTGAACTCTTAAGCAAAAGCTCTCCACCGAGGTTTCCTCCTCCTGATCTTCCCAAAACATTTCTCAATGGCCAGTTCTTAAATTTCTTACTCTTGAATTCGTGCTAATACTGACTTTACCAAAGAAGGCAATTTCGATCTAACCACATTTCCTACTGGGCTGGCCCATTTTCTGTTCTGATGGGTTCAACTGATTGAGATAAATGTCCTGATAAGGATTGATATTTTCAAAGCAATCATCTATTGAGGGCTCATCCAATTAGTTGCATGGGCTGTGGCCTTGTGTTGCTCTTGCTAAAATATGCAGAATTTGATGGATCTGGTTGAACTCTGCCCAGTATGTCACTATGGTGGTCTTGCCCCCTTTTGCTGCCTTTTGTGGTATTTCTTTGTAGCATTTAAATGTGGAGTGCCTGAGGAGTAACCGGTCCAAAGGAATTTGCATGGCTAAGCCCTGCCTATGGCCATCCACATCCCCATTACATTCAGTAGATGAAATGGAATTGACTGCATTTGGCAATGGCAAGAAGATGAATTGATTGATTGAATGAGCACATGGTGAAGCTCGGGGTCACTGATAATCGCTCCCCAATTGTAAATTAGAATCAGGCTCTTTTTTAGTGGAACCCTGGTTTGGGGGCTGCCAGGACAAAGGCAGCCTGTGTGAGCTAGATGTTTTGCATGTACACTCCTAGGGCCAATGGAAAAAATTTCCAGCTTCCCTGAGACAACTGCCAGTACTAAGGAGTTTTGAATAAAACAGTCAATTATTTATTTGAAAGAATATTGCCAGAATTTCTATACATGTCAATGAAATCATATTTTACTGTTAGAAACTTTAAAAATCATATTCTACTGTTAGAAACTTTAGCTTCTTGTTTGTTTGTTTTCCTAGTGGATTGCATTTTGTGTGTTGGCTCATTGTTGGGAAGTTGTTTAATGTAACAGTTGATTTTCTACTTCTTCCTAACCAGAATTTGCATAGACATCAGAGATACAAGCTCAGGAGGCTGTCTTAAGAGCATTCCAAACAGAAGAATATTCATTAAATTAAGTGGAACAGGGTTTTGAGACTACAGGAGAGGTTTGGTAGGAGTGTTAGTTATGACGCCCAGGAAAATCTATGGTTCCACCGTTGTTGGACTTCCCGAGACCTGAGCAAATAATCAGATGAATTGGGTTGTTCGCTGTCTCACTGTGAGATAGTAGGCTCCCCTGGCACTTGCCCACCACCCCCAAGACCGTGATGAATTTCCTTAGCCGGTTTGATCAGTCATGTTTACATGTCATGTGAAAGATCCTACTGCTCCAGATTCAGTTTTGTATCATCTCATCAATATCATTGATTTTACAGAGAAAAAGAATAGAATCACACAATTATATAAGGCAATGTAGTTAGTCCATGAGCCCCACCCGGCCCCCCAACTTTATAGGAATCCCTTTTCTGGTACCCTAGGCAGGGGCTGTCTTGCCTTTAGAGATGGGTTACTCATTGCCTTCTGAAGCAGTAGGCTCTGTGGTTGGAAAGCTCACCTGATTGGAAATTCTTCCTTAGTTAGAGTTAAAATTATTTCCCTGGTAACTTCGATCCATAGGGCTTGTCCTAACCTCTTGGTCCACAGAGTGGGTTCCCTTCAGGTATCTGAATGCACCACTCAGACCTTCCCTCAACTTCCCTTTCCTGTAGACTAAACTTTCCTCATTCTCTTGAAGGGCATTCATAAGTGTGATGAGCTTTCAAAGCTCTGATGGTTCTGGTAACCATCCCTTTTAAGAGCTTGCAGTATTCCAGTGCCCCTGCTGTTATGGGTCATCTAGGATGGTAAACTCTTGTCTTGTACAATGCACTGTTATGGTATAACCAACAGTTGCCTTCCACATTATGAGCATCATGCTAACCTACATATCACCTGAGCTGGCATTGGCAGTCAAAAGAACTGCCAAATCCCTCAAATTGACTTAAGGGTTAACTAAAATATTTGAGGTTTTAGCCATGAATTACACTAAGTCTTTCTCATTTTACAGTTTTACACTTGGTTTGTGGAATATAATTGCAGTTTTCATTTACCTCTGTTAAAATTCATCTCATCAGCTTCAGGCCAGTTTTGCAGGATCTTTCTGAATTTGAATGCTCACAGTTTACTGTCACCTGCAATTTTGATAAGCAGGCATTCTATATGTTTAAGTTATTGATTGAATGAGATAATTTTTCTGAAAGCATTCATTTCAACCAAAGCCCCAACGTAAGTCATCAGTATTATTATCATTATTTACACACACACAGAGACACATGTACATGCACACACACTGTTCCTCTTGCCTTCACCACAAAGCCTTTCCCAGGACCTCGCACAGTGAAATCTTCGCTGACAGCTTAGTGTTAAGCAGAGTGACCTCTTTGTGGAAGAACTTTGACTTTTAATGCTTTCTGGATCCTGGTGACTGGTACATAAGAGTACAAGTTAGTAGAACAAAAATGCAGGGAATCCATCAAAGGGAATTCTTTGCGTCTGTTTCCTCATCTGCCCAATGAATGCAATGCTAATCCCTGCCTCTATAGTTTATGGCACAGAAAGGCCAAGTGTGGGAACTAAGTGGCTGACACACTTGTTGTTTTTATTCAGTCGCTCAGTCCTGTCCAACTTTTTGCCACCCCATGGACTGCAGCACGCCAAGCTTCCCTGTTCTTCACCATCTCCTGGAGCTTGCTCAAACTTATGTTCATTGAGTCAGTGATGTCA
>NW_011478855.1:0-611 GCF_000754665.1 Bison bison bison | reverse complement strand
CTTGCTCCATTTCCCTTGCTATGGTGTTAGTTATACCAATCTTCCCATTGGAATCTTAAAAACAGAAGTGGCCTTGGTGTTCTACGGCCAAAATATCTAGACTCTTTCGTGTCCCTCAGGATGTTAATACAAATAGCATATTTATTGAAAGAGCGTCTTTAAGAGAATGTCCACCAGGTGCTAGCTTGTAGATCATTATTCCTAGAGCACCACCACTGGCTGAGCTACTGTCCCCTGAGCTGATGGACCAGAGAGAAGAGTGAACTCACCCCTTAAGAAAGACCCAATAGACGATGGAACAACATCCCAGACTGTTTTAATTAAAAAACCCAGTACTCTTCAGCCTAATGGATCAGTTTTCACTTTCATGTATCACTTCTAGTCCTCGCCCACAAGCAGACAGATTCTCACATGCCAACAAATCATATTGACAGAACCTTTTCTCCTACAGTTCTAGTGTAGAACTGTCAAGTGTTTCATATAAATGAAATATATGAAACATATATGTCAAGTGTTTCATATACATTTTTCCTCACTTGCCCTCAGTAAGAATTTTTTCTCAGCATTATTTTTAAAAATGCCTGAGTAGATGTGGATATTCCAATAACACA
>NW_011478854.1:15016-16919 GCF_000754665.1 Bison bison bison | reverse complement strand
GGACGACCCAGAGGGATGGTGTGGGGAGGGAGGAGGGAGGAGGGTTCAGGATGGGGAACACATGTATGCCTGTGGCGGATTCATTTTGATATTTGGCAAAACTAATACAATTATGTAAAGTTTAAAAATAAAATAAAATTAAAAAAAAAAATAAAGAGTAGTAGTTATAATATTATAATAAAATCCTCACAGATTTATTTTATCCATATTGTTTTTTGAAAAAATATTATTATATTTATTCATGACAAAATAGTAAGTCTGAATTTACTATATCAAAGTATACTGCTCATTTTAATGCATTTTCTATATGTTGACAAATTACCCACCATGCAGGTTTTAATATTTTTGTTTCCCAAAAAACAACAGCTTCATTATCATTGAATACTACAAATTTTAAAAATTTATGCCAATGTGATGGTCAAAAGAACATCTAATTTTAATTTGCCTTTTCTTGTATTGAGGTTGAAATTCACTAATTATGAATTGTCAATTCATGTGTATATCTTTTCCCTATAATATTTATAATTTATTTTCTGATTATCATTAGACTTTTTATTACTAATTATAAAATTAATATCAAGGATATTAATCCTTGATCTCCTATATTTGCTAAAGTTAATTTTTCCATGTTGTTGTTTACTTTCAATTTTTGTTTTGTGAATGCATTAAAAGATTTTCCCCAGCTTTACTGAGGTATAATTGACAAATAAAAATTGCATATATTTAAGGTACACAATGTGAGGTGTTGATGTATGTATACATTGTGAAATGATTACCAAAATCAAGTTAATTAATATATCTGTCTCTTCACAGTTACTTTTTGGGGAGAGAAAAATTAAAATCTATTCTCAGCAAATAAGTGTATAATACATTATTAACCATAGTCACTGTGCTATATGTCAGATCTTCAGAACTTATTCATCGTGCTTGATTGAAACTTTTTACCCTTTTATCAAGATTTTCCCATTTTCCCTGCTTGCCAGTCCCTGGTAACCACCATTCTACTTTTTGCTTCTATGAGATCAATTTTTCAGATGCCACATATAAATTAGATCATAAAGTACTTGTCTGTCTGTCTCTGGTTTATTTCAATTTAGCATAATGTCCATCAAGTTCATCCAAGTTGTCACAGATAGCAAAATTTCCTTCCTCTTTAAGACTGAATAATATTCCATTGCCTATGTGTGTGGGGGTCTGTATCACAATTTCTTTATCCAATCACCCATGAACAGATTCTTAGGCTCTTTCCATAATCTTGGCTATTGTGAATAAAGCTGTAATGAACTTGGGAGTGCAGATGTCTCTCTGAGATACGAATTTCACTTCTTTTGATCATATATCTGGAAGTGGGACCACTGGATCATTGGTAGTTCTATTTTTAATTTTGAGGGGAAATTCTACACTGTTTTTCAAATCGCCTCCCACCAACAGTGTAAGTGGCCTCTTTTCTCCGCATTCTGTCAAAATATGTTATCTTTTGTCTTTGTAATAGTAGTTCTAATAGGTGTGAGATTATTTGTCATTGTGGTTTTATTTACATTTCCCTGATGATTAGTGATATTGAGCCTCTTTTCATATCCCTGTTGGCCATTTGTATGCCTTCTTTTGAGAAATATCTATTCAGTTCTTTCATTTTAAAATCAGGTTATGTGTTTTCTTGCTATTGTGCTGTTTGAATGAATGTGTAGAGATTAAAATTGAAGTAAAGTAAGTTTTTTTTTTTATAGTTTGCACTTTTGTTGTAATGCTCAGAAAGGTATTCTACTACATGAGATCAATGGATAATTACCTTATTTTTAAATGTTTAAGGTTATTTTTATGTGTGTATCCATGTGTAATGAACAGACACATATCCTTCACCCTTCTGGAATGTTTTCTTTGTAATGAATGAAGTGGACACATT
>NW_011478854.1:7714-14718 GCF_000754665.1 Bison bison bison | reverse complement strand
CCCTTCTCCTCCTGCCCCCAATCCCTCCCAGCATCAGAGTCTTTTCCAATGAGTCAACTCTCTGCATGAGGTGGCCAAAGTACTGGAGTTTCAGCTTTAGCCTCATTCCTTCCAAAGAAATCCCAGGGCTGATCTCCTTCAGAATGGACTGGTTGGATCTCCTTGCAGTCCAAGGGGCTCTCAAGAGTCTTCTCCAACACTACAGTTCAACTCAGAATTGCCACAAATCTTCAATTTATTAAAAAAAAAATGCAGTATCTGCAAATCACAGTAAAGTGAAGTGCAATAAAAAAAGGTATGCCTGTGGTCAATTATTCCAGCATGATTTGCTGAATAATATGTGCTTTACTGATTTATCAGAAGCATTTACACAATTCTTGCACAGCCTTTGAAGGTTCTATTTCTATTCTGATCCAGTGATATATCTTTTAGTTTTTACATTATTCTAATATTATTTTCATTGTTACAATTTGTATTGCTTGTACTGTATTATCATTGTAATTCATTCAGGTTTTTCATTTTAAATAATTAAATTTTCTTTTTTACTTAGAAAATGCAGGCTACGTTGTACAAATCAAACAATACAGACAGGCTTAAAAAGTAAAAGTGTGATCTCAGTCACTTGCCCTGCTCCCTCAAGAATTCTACTTTCTGGGGATAATAACTGTTAACAGAATAATTTCTATTGATCTACAAATCATGTACACAAACTATTCTTCTATAGCACAATAGACTTTGTAAGAATTCTTAAATATGGTTATTTTTATTTTTTATGCTTGAATTTTGAGAAAAAGCTAGGTTCCAATGTTAGACTTATATGACAATAATTTCCCTTTTAGACTTTCAGTAATAAAGGAGCTTTTAAATAGCTATAAGTATATTTTATTATGTCAAACTCTAATAAGTTAGATGATCAAATTATCAAAACTGATTAATGCATTTGAATCTTATTATTAGGTATTTGACATTTTATTTACTATTCTCTTCACTTTCATATATGTTTGGAAATTTCCATAGTAAGACTTTCAAAAAGAGAGAAAAACATGACTAAATCAAACTATTAAGTTTGTCTTTGCCCTTCATTCCATATACCTAAAAGCCTCTCATCATCCCCTATCATATTTGGCCTTAACATTGAATTCTGCTAGCAACACAGATCCACTTCCAAAGGATGAACAAAGGGCAAAAGAAAGAAAAGTGTAAAAACAGGGAGAAGAAGCATTTTCCTCACTCAGACGTAGCAGCCATGTGTTACTTGTTTTGTCCTTAATTTTCCTAATCTTTCAGTTACTTCTAGATTACAATCACATTACTGTAATGGGATATTATATAATATTATGGGCTAGCTTTGTTTACTGTCCTAACTTCTTTAAATGCTTTGTATGTTATTTAATGTTTACATAAGCACTATAAGATATGTATTATTAATCTCATCATTTTGCAGATGAGGAAAGCAAGGCACAGAAAAGCCAAGTAATTTGCTATTGGTCACACATCAATCAGAAAAACTAGGATTTAAACCCTGTAGTTTAGCTACAGAGCCCCAACTGCCAATCAGTGAGTTATGCTGTCTCCTGACAAATGGCAGCAGCCCATGAGCAGTTGACTCTCACTGTAGGAGAAATGACTGTGGAAACACAGATATACCACAAATATACATGTATACACAGATACACACACCCATTCACACTCGATTTCAAAGATTAAAATGATGTATCACATACAAAGTTTGACAATTTGCCTATATATGTATTTATGTTGTACAGTTACATATAATTGATTTTGTAAGTCCTTTATATATTAAGGATAATTTTAAAGTGTTTGCAAATATTTTCTCAGGTTTATTTACTTTAAATTTTGTTTAGAGTGGCATTCTGATATTCTTAAATTGGCAGTTTTGTGGGCATTTTTCTTTATGATTTCTTTCTCTTAGTGTTTACGTGTGTGTGTGCTTGTTTAGGAAAGATTTTACTATCCAAAGACTGAATAGACCGATAGATAATCAAAAAATAGGTAGATAGATTGTCTAATTATATAGAAAATCAAAGTGTTTTTAAAAATTAGATAATTCAATTGGGATTAATTATTGCTTATACGACCAGTCCTGGGTGTTCAATGGAAGGACTGATGCTGAGGCTGAAACTCCAATACTTTGGCCACCTCATGTGAAGAGTTGACTCATTGGAAAAGACTCTGATGCTGGGAGAGATTGGGAGCAGGAGGAGAAGGGGACGACAGAGAATGAGATGGCTGGATGGCATCACCGACTTGATGCACATGAGTTTGGGTGAACTCTGGGAGTTGGTGATGGACAGGGAGGCCTGGAGTGCTGCGATTCATGGGGTCACAAAGAGTTGGACACGACTGAGCGACTGAACTGAACTGATACTTACATTATATGTATGTATAAATATGTTTATATAAACATATGTATGTTATATTCTAAAGTGAATATCCAGTTGTTCTATATCATTTAGAAGTGATACACTTCAGATGCCACATTTGTTAAATATAAAATTTTCATACATACTAGGAAATGTTTCTGTTCTATAACATATTTATTGGTCAAATGCTTTATGCCAGTTCAGTATATACAATATTAGTAGGGAAGGAAAATTTTATTATATATTTTATATCTGGTTAGGTATGTTTCCTCTACTCCCTCATTTTTATTTTCCACACCTCATTTTCTAGTGTAAAATTATGAAACTAGAAGAAATTAAAAATAAGTTTATTAAATTCCATTACAAAAATCTTCTGTGAATTTGGTTGGAATTTCGATGAATTTATGGATGAATTTGGATGAAATGAACATCTTTACAAGATTATGTTCCATGTAAGTCGGACACAACTTAGCGACTGACTGAATTGATGCATAAAATTAATCTGCCTATTCACTTATTCAAATATAATGTTTCATGGTTTTCTTCACATAGGTCTTTGAATGTTTTTTAACTGCACAATGTTAAGTTTAGCAACTGTGAAGGAATTCTTTTTTTTACTAAAATTTCTACTTATTTTTCACTTACTCATCTTACTAAGCTTGCTTTGGATCCCTTTGAATTTCTTAAAGGTGTACAATTAGAGATCTGCAAATAATCTTTGTCAGTTTTCTCAATATTTTTCCTTGAATTCTCTCTGTTGTCCTTTAGGCATGACACCTCAAAATGCTTTAAAATATGTTCAAATATGCCTGTTATTTGTGTGCCTATAAATATGAGTTTGAGTTAGCTCCGAGAGTTGGTGATGGACAGGGAAGCCTGGTGGGCTGCAGTCCATGGGGTCACAAATAGTCAGACACGACTGTGACTGAACTGAACTGAACTGAACTGAACTGAACTGATAAATAGCTCTGCCATAGTGGATGAGCTCTAAAACCCTTAAAATGGAGAAAGTCTGTGGATTTATCTTCAAGGAGTGGAGAGAACTGGGCTAAACCTTAACCTTCTCTACAACCAGTTTTTTAGTAAGAAAGGAACATAATTGCAGGATATAGAAAGGGTGACAAAGGCTTAGATGAACCAGTTTGAAAATTTCTGAGTCTTTGTTTCATCATCTGTATTTGGGGGATAATAATAATGAACTCATGGAATTAAGATTTAAAATTAAAAGGATAAAGAAACAATAATGACTGGCCCCAGGAGAGTGCCTGACACATGGTAATTAGTATGAATCTTGCCAAAAGGCTTTGTGCAAAGAGAGAGAAAAGAGTGTTGAGGACAGAATAGGGCATATTTAAAGGACACCACAGAGTACAATGACCAAAGAGGCAGCTATTTCTACTGATGCACCTCAGTGTCCTCCTCACATTGAGAACAAATGACAGATGAATTTGTTTAAGGGCCGGGATTACAAACAACAATATCTTCCTTTAACTTCCCTTTCCTGGCTTCAGAGCACTTGTTTAGGATTAATTTGTAAATATAAAGACAAAAACCTGCCTTGACAAAAATGTTGTCAGTTTGCAGCATAAAAATCTAACTGGTTTAAAGCAACTGCAGTATGTTTGTTTCCCAAATTTATGTAAAAGAAAGGATGCACTGTGTGCAGCTCTTAAAATCTTCTCAGAACTATGTGTAGTCCAGCCAAGCCTCGGTCACATAGCATATTCAAGATGATTGCTAGCTCTCTGGTTCTACGAAAGGTTCAAGGGCAGAGAAAATCAGAAATGGATTTCAACTGTCAGAACTACCAAGCAAAAAGAAAACTCTTTCTTCTAACATATGGAAGCAGATAAGAGTTGGAAGTCAATGGCCCAGTTTTGTATATTGATTGATAAAATACTTGTTACTCAAATAGTTTTTAACCGATCAATATGTGTGTGCTTTTTTTCCTTGGTGCTGACCTATAGAGAATATCAAATATTCATGGGAGAAGAAAACCAAACATATGTGACTGAATTTGTCTTCCTGGGCCTTTCACAGGATCCACACACACAAGTCCTGCTCTTCTTCCTTTTTCTGATCATCTACCTGCTGACTGTGCTGGGAAATCTGCTTATTTTTGCGCTCATTCACATAGATTCCAGGCTCCATACACCCATGTACTTTTTCCTTAGAAACTTGTCCTTTGCTGATCTTTGTTTTTCTACTACTACAGTTCCCCAGGTGCTAGTCCACTTCCTAGTAAAAAGGAAAACCATTTCCTTTGCTGGATGCTCAACACAGATAGTTGTTTTACTTCTGGTTGGGGGTACTGAGTGTGCACTGCTGGCGGTGATGTCCTATGACCGGTATGTGGCTGTCTGCAAGCCCCTGCACTATACCACCATCATGACACATCGGGTATGTGCCCAGCTGGTCACAGGGTCCTGGGCCAGTGGAGCATTTGTGTCTCTGGTGGACACCACATTCACGTTGTGTCTGCCCTACCGAGAGAACAATATCATTAACCATTTTTTTTGTGAACCTCCTGCCCTCCTGAAGCTGGCTTCTGCAGACACCTACAGGACAGAAATGGCCATCTTTGCAATGGGTGTGGCCATCCTCCTAGCTCCTGTCTCCCTGATCCTGGTCTCCTACTGGAATATCATCTCCACTGTGATCCAGATGCAATCTGGGGAGGGACGGCTCAAGGCTTTCTCTACCTGTGGCTCCCATCTCACTGTGGTTGTCCTCTTGTATGGCTCAGCAATATTTGCCTACATGAGACCAAACTCCAAGATAATGAATGAAAGAGATAAAGTGATCTCTGTTTTCTATTCAGCAGTGACACCCATGCTGAACCCCATCATTTATAGTCTGAGGAACAAGGATGTCAAAGGGGCGCTCAGGAGGCTGACTGCAAATAGTTTTTTTGAAAGTGGGAATCTCTGATTTTGATGACAATTTCAGGGATGTGGAGAGAAGTGACTTTTTTATAAAATTTTCCCATTTTCATTCCATTCCTACACTTCTGTTTTCTTCTCCTATTTTCCCACGTCTTCTCAAATAAGTTCAGCATATTGCCTAATCAAAGCGAGGGACCTTGATAGACACAGGAAAGTAATATAGAAAGGAAAAGAAGGGAGAAAAATATAGGAAGAAAGGGAAAGAGAAAAGAAAGGAAGGAAGGAAATGAAAGGTTGATGAATAAACAGTCACTACTCTTCAAGCCCATACAAGCTAATAAGGAAATCAAAACAAGTAGACAACTGTACATCAAAAAAACAAAGACGCAAACAAAACTATCACAAATAGAAGAGTGTATTTCTGGCAAATGGATTCATTTTATTCATACTTGCATGCATTCATCAAATATATTTTGAGTAAATCATATATTTCAGGTATATTTCTGGAAGATCAGGCTATAGATGTAAAAAAAATAAAGTTGATGGTGTTATATTTCTAGCATAGCTTAAAATTCTCATTTAAACAATATCTGAAATTTTAAGGAGAGAATATTTAAGGAACAGCAAATGGCAGAATTTTTCTAAGAGTATGTATATGTTAAGAAAATAATGAGCTGTAAAGATGAAAGTAAGACAGAGTCTAGATTGAGATATACTCTTTTTTGTACTGAAGAATTTGCTCAGCATGCTGCTGCTAAGTCGCTTCAGTCATGTCTGAATCTGTGTGACCCCATAGACGGCAGCCCACCAGGCTCCCCCGTCCCTGGGATTCTCCAGGCATGAACACTGGAGTGGGTTGCCATTTCCTTCTTCAATGCATGAAAGTGAAAAGTGAAAGTGAAGTTGCTCAGTCGTGTCCGACTCCTAGCCACCCCATGGACTGCAGCCCACCAGGCCCCTCCGTCCATGGGATTTTCCAGGCAAGAGTACTGGAGTGGGTTGCCAGCATGTAATTCTGTAAATGCTGAATATAGATAATTTATAAGACAGTAATCGATAATGAGGATGAAGTTAAGAAAATGAGAACTGTGGCCCTACTTTATGCCTTGTTAAGGCATTTATAATGTAGACCATAGTTTTACATATTATGACAAAATGATTCCTAGGTCGTTTTTTGAAAATATTATTCAATTCACGGTGGGGTATGGAAGTTGATCTTAGGAATCTCCTTTTGTAATGAGTCCCAAGTGATTCTTAAGCACACTAAAAATTGTACACTGCATTTTAGGTAATGGAATGGCTTTTGTAGAAGCAAATTGTATAATTATTTGCTTAATATCTGATTCAACCATTAGGCTGCAAATTCCAGGGCAGTAAAAACTGTGACTGCTTTGTTGATCTCTATATTATCATCTATAGTAAAGTATCCAGCCATTGTTATTGTTCAAGAAGTATCCTTTTCAAATGAATGGATAAAGCAAGAGTTTAAAAGAGAGATATCAGCTGGAGAAATAGATCTTCAAGTTTACTGTAAATAATTGCAAGTGAAATTTGACATATCTCAGGATATGTGCCAAAAGTTTTAATCAGAAAACCAAGCTTATGCATTGGAATCTTGAAGGAATTATATTAAAATGCAAATTCTTGGTCCTATTATAGACCACAAGGGTGGCAAAGATGGAGGCAATACAGATGTTTTGTAACAATATCCCAAGGTAATTCTGAAGTGCAATCG
>NW_011478854.1:4653-6484 GCF_000754665.1 Bison bison bison | reverse complement strand
ATTAGACTGTTTTAACCATTAGATCTTAAAAAAATCTGGAATTTATTTTAGGAGAATATATATATATATATATATATTCATGTATTGTGAATTAATATGGTACTATTTTCTTAAATATTTAGCCAGTTTTTCTAGTATCATGGTTACTCATCTTTTCCCATTAATGTCAAATATACCATAAAATACACTAAATTTCAATATGAATATTGCCTATTTATCAACTACTACACTTTATTATATTTCAATTACTGTAGTTTTAGTTGGTAGGACATATCTCTTATATATCATCTATTCTACAATTTTCTACTTCTTAGCTTGTCCAAATTCACTTTTTAAAATGCCATTAAAGCTTTGATAGTTATAAATTTGAATTTATAGGTTATTTAGCAAAAAACTAATATATTGTATTTAAATAAAATAGTAATCTTTGTATGTACGAACATAGCATATTCCTCTATTTCATCAGTGAAGATATATACATGCACTTACAGCATATACATTGCTATTGTAGAGACTGTTCTATATAAATACCTCAATTTTTATGGAGAAGAAGCTCTGACACACACATAGCAGAGTCCATGCTCTCACGGAATTTTCATTTTGGAAAGTGGAAACAGAGAGTGAGCAGGTAAACCAAGGTGTAAGAAAGTTTTGCATGATAAATACAATGAAAAAAATTAAAACACAGAGTGTGATAATGCCTTTTGGTTTGGGTGCATGCCACTTCAATCAGTAACCTTTTTGAAAAGTTAAGATTTTTAAGATGAGATGTGAATGACAAGAAGTAGTAAGACAAGCAGATCTGACAGAAAAACATCACAGGCTAGGACAACAGCTACTAACTGGCTCTAAAGCAGAAATAATTTTGAACCGTGTAATGGACAATAGGGAGGTCAAAGGAGTTAGAGTGAATGTAAGAGAGCACGGTTTCAAATATGGGCTGACTGGTAGACACAGCGAGATCATGTGTATCCTTCTTGAAAAGTGAAATGCTCTGACATGTTTATGATGGTCAATCTTAAACCATCATAAATAGTTTAAGGAGGGAGAAAGGGAGAAAGCAGATTATAGAGGGAAAACAATGGAAATAAGAAATAGCTACTGTGGAACAATAGGCACCAGATTATGGTGACTGGACTAAGATGCTTTGGGGAGAGACTGCAACAAGTGCCCACATTTGGAATGTATTGTATGGATGAAACCAACAGGATTTACTGGAGTCAATAAGCAAAAAGGGAAAACAATGTCTATCATTTGTTGTACTATAAATGGTAGCAGCACAGCATGTTTAAGCTACTAGAGAATAAGCATGTGTTTGTATGTGCATGTGAGTCCTCCTTTTCAGCATAAATACATATCTGTAGACTCACACATCTACACATGTCAAACATACCTTTTGCAAGTGTAAGGATATTTCAATATAGCCTTGAGATAATGGAAAACTAATCTTGTTTGTGTGCTTGTTTATTGTGAAATAATACACATATCTGTTTACTTACAGCCTTTGCTGATGCCTTGTTTTTCTTTTACTCATTTCAGTATTTTTGGAATTTTAGGCAGCATTAAAAAGTCTCCATGTCAAAAACAAAACAAGGAAAGATAAACAAATAAAAAACACCTGTTGCACTGTCCAAACTGGGGAGTTTCCATGATGGCTGATGTTTGGAAAAAGGAGGAGTGAACATGATGCAAATACATCCAAACCACTACTAGTGTGGGCATTAAACTAGGCTGCTGACATGATCTTTTAAGAAGGTTGTGTGTGCATGCTCAGTCACTCAGTTGTGTTCAACTTTTTGTGACCCACCCGGACCATAGCCCAGTAGGCTCC
>NW_011478854.1:0-1852 GCF_000754665.1 Bison bison bison | reverse complement strand
TACCGCACAATTGCACTCATCTCACACGCTAGGAAAGTAATGCTCAAAATTCTCCAAGCCAGGCTTCAGCAATATGTGAACCGTGAACTTCCTGATGTTCAAGCTGGATTTAGAAAAGGCAGAGGAACAAGAGGTCAACTTGCCAATATTCGCTGGATCATGGAAAAAGCAAGAGAGTTCCAGAAAAACATCTATTTCTGCTTTCTTGACTATGCCAAAGCCTTTGACTGTGTGCAATAAACTGTGGAAAATTCTGAAAGAGATGGGAATACCAGACCAGCTGACTTGCCTGTTGAGAAACCTATATGCAGGTCAGGAAGCAACAGTTAGAACTGGACATGGAACAACAGACTGGTTCCAATTAGGAAAAGGAGTACATCAAGGCTGTATATTGTCACCCTGCTTATTTAACTTCTAGGCAGAGTACATCATGAGAAACGCTGGGGTGGAAGAAGTACAAGCTGGAACCAAGATTGCCAGGAGAAATATCAATAACTTAGATATGCAGATGACACCACCCTTATGACAGAAATTGAAGAGGAGCTAAAAAGCCTCTTGATGAAAGTGAAAGTGGAGAGTGAAAAAGTTGGCTTAAAGCTCAACATGCAGAAAATGAAGATCATGGCATCTGGTCCAATCACTTCAAGGGAAACAGATGGGGAAACAGTAGAAACAGTTTCAGACTTTGCTTTTTGGGGCTCCAAAATCACTATAGATGGTGATTGCAGCCATGGAGTTAAAAGATGCGTACTCCTTGGAAGGAAAGTTGTGACCAACTTAGATACCATATTCAAAAGCAGAGACATTACCTTGCCAGCAAAGGTCCATCTAGTCAAGGCTATGGTTTTTACAGTGGTCATGTATGGATATGAAAGTTGGACTGTGAAGAAAGCTAAGCACTCTTGAACTGTGGTGCTGGATAAGACTCTTGAGAGTTCCTTGGGCTGCAAGGAGATCCAATCAGTCCATTCTAAAGGAGATCAGTCCTGGGTGTTCTTTGGAAGGACTGATGCTAAAGCTGCAACTCCAATACTTTGGCCACCATATGCAAAGAGTTGACTCATTAGAAAAGAATCTGACACTGGGAGGGATTGGGGGCAGGAGGAGAAGGGGACGACAGAGGATGAGATGGCTGGACGGCACCACCAACTCGATGGGTGTGAGTTTGAGTGAACTCCGGGAGTTGGTGATGGACAGGGAGGCCTGGCGTGCTGTGATTCATGGGTCGCAAAGAGTCAGACACGACTGAGTGACTGAACTGAACTGAACTGAACCCACTCCATTATTCTTGCCTGGAGAATTCTATGGACAGAGGAGCCTGGTTGAACTACACAGTTCATAGGGTCACAAAGAGTTGAATGTGACTGAGTGACTAACACTTTCACTGTTGGAGACATGAGTTCAATCCCTGGGTCAGGAAGATCCCCTGGAGAAGGCAGGTGGCAACCCACTCCAGTGTTCTTACCTGAAAGATACCACAGACAGAGGAGCCTGGTGGGCTACAGTCCAAAGGGTCACAAAGAGTTGGATATGACTAAGCAGCCAAGCACAAGTGCACAACAGGAACATGGATGGAAATAGAGATCATCATACCAAGTGAAGTAAGTCAGAAAGAGAAAGAAGAATACCATAGGATATCACATATATGTGGAATCTAAAGTATAACACAAAGGAACCTACTTACAAAATAGAAACAGACTCACAGACATAGACAACAGACTTCTGGTTGCCAAGAAAGAGGGAAGGAGGAGGAGGGGTAGACTAGGAGTTTGGGGTTAGCAAATCAAACCATTACATACAGAATGAATAAACAAGGTCTTACTGTATAGCAGAGGAAGTTATATTCAATATC
>NW_011478853.1:9186-9868 GCF_000754665.1 Bison bison bison | reverse complement strand
TCATCCCACTAATACTATATATTTTGTCCTAAATGCCATTCACACAAAACATTGTGATGGCCTTTGTAACTACTGTTTTGGCATTAGTTTCATTCTTTCCAACCAGTCATCCATACTGCTGGTTGAACAATCTTTCTAGAGCATACGTCTGGCCATGTCATCTCTATTTCAGTCATGCCCACAGACCTTATAGCCTATGTACTAAAACCCTTATTTCATTTTTTAAAAACTTAAAGTATAGTTAATTTAAAATATTATATTACTTTCAGATGTATACCCTAGTGACTCAATATTTTAATAAATTATATTCTATTTAAAGTTATTAAAATTATTGGCTGTATTCCTTGTGCTGCACAGTATTTTCTTGTAATTTATGTACTTTATACATAGTGGTTTGTGCCTCTTAATCCTCTACCCCTATCTTGCCATTGCCTAGTTCCTCTCCCCACTGATAAGCACTAGTTTGTTCCCTGCATCTAGGAGTCTGTTTCTGTTTTCTTATATTCATTAGTTTGTTGGAATTTTTAGATTCTGTATATAAGTGATTACAAATAGTATGTGTCTTTCTTTGTCTGACTTATTTTGCTGAACATAAAAGCCTCAAAGTCTATCCATGTTGTTGCAAATATCAAAATTTCTTTCTTTTTATGGCTATTATCCCATTTTAGGCTTCCCTGGTTGG
>NW_011478853.1:4046-5533 GCF_000754665.1 Bison bison bison | reverse complement strand
TGTTTCTCCATCTATTTGCCATGAAGTGATGGGACTGGATGCCATGATCTTCATTTTCTGAATGTTGAGCTTTAAGCCAGCTTCTTCACGCTCCTCTTTCACTATCATCAAGAGACTCTTTAATCCTTCACTTTCTGCCATAGGGGTGGTGTCTGCATATCTGAGGTTATTGACATTTCTTCTGGAAATCTTGATTCCAGCTTGTGCTTCATCCACCTCGTCATTTTGCATGATATACTCTGCATATAAGTTAAATAAGCAGGGTGATAATATGCAGCCTAGATGTACTCCTTTCCTAATGTTGAACCAGTTCATTGTTCCATGTCTGGATCTAACTGTTGCTTCTTGACCTGCATACAGGTTTCTCAGGATGCAG
The DNA here is from genome assembly GCF_000754665.1 of Bison bison bison. Classification (NCBI taxonomy): domain Eukaryota; kingdom Metazoa; phylum Chordata; class Mammalia; order Artiodactyla; family Bovidae; genus Bison; species Bison bison. Next base: position 5,157 of record NW_011478853.1, on the reverse strand, counting down.
GTAAGGTAGTCTGTTTATTCCCATCTTTTTAAGAATTTTCCACAGTTTTTTGTGATCCACACAGTCAAAGGCTTTAGTATACTCAATGAAGCAGAAGTAGATATTTTTCTGGAATTCCCTTGCTTTTTCTGCAATCCAGTGGATGTTGGCAATAGTGTCCAGAGTAAACTATTAATAATTATTCAACAAGTACTTAATACAAGCATGGATAAATGTAATTCATTTCAAGACAGACCACATATTAAAAAGTCTTTTGGGATGAGAGTTGTATTTCAATCTCATATGAGTTTACTATCAAAGATAATCATTTTCTTTTCCCTTCCATTTTCCTTGTTGACTTTTTTTTTTTTTTTTTTTTGCCTTAGATGCCTATACAACAGCTGAAGTCGTTTATTCTTGGACTCTTGGGAAGAACAAATCTGTGGAAGTGGCGCAAGATGGCTCTCGACTGAATCAGTATGACCTGCTGGGCCATGTTGTTGGGACAGAAATAATCCGGTCTAGTACAGGTATTTATTTATTTAACAAGTATTTTGTAACCTTTAGCACGTATCCATCACTGTTTTAAATGCTTATAATAACTTATGATAAGAAAACATTCTTGTGATGTAGGTAGCATTAGGTTAAGGAAACTGAGGCATGCAGATATTTAGTAATTTGTTCTGTCACAGTTATGTAATGTCAGAGCCAAGAGCTGAACTCAAGCAGACTGGCTTCCAAGACCATGCTTTTAACTGTGATGCCCTGCTGTCTCATGGTGAGTTGGAAGATCAAGGTCTTTAAGGCTAGCTTGTGATAGAAGAGAAAGCAAAGGGAAGCCACAATGTTGGGAGAGCTAAACTTTGACCTAAAGGTTTCATGAAAATATTGCTTAACTCTGCCAATACAAAGGTGGCAAGAACACAGCCAGGAGGTCCAGGAATGAGCCATGGAATTATTTTCTTAAGTGAATCTCCCATTTCAGAAACAAGTGTGTCTGGCAAACATTGCCAGGTCCTCTCAATGGCTATTCCTAGGATATTGATAAATGGAACTTAGAGACTTGTTCTGTAGCCTTCAGTTCAGTTCAGTTCAGTTCAGTTGCTCAGTCATGTCCGACTCTTTGTGACCC
>NW_011478853.1:0-612 GCF_000754665.1 Bison bison bison | reverse complement strand
CTGGCAACCACCAATCTAATCTTTGTATCCGTGAGCTTGATTTTTTTGTTTTGTTTTTTGGGTTCCATATATAAGTGAGATACAATATCTGTCTTTCTCTGTCTGACTTGTTTCACTTAGCATAATGAACCCAAGGTCATTGCATGTTGTCTCAAATGGCAAAAATTTCCTTCTTTTTGTGGCTGAATAATATTCCATTGTATATCTATATATCACATCTTCTTTATCCATTCATCCATGGATGGAAACTTAGGTTGCTTCCATGTCTTGGCTATTGTAAATAATGCTGCAGTGAAGATGGGGGAGTATATATCTTTTTAAGTTAGTGTTCTTATTTTCTTCAGATCAGTAAGTGAAATTGCTGGATCATATGGTAGTTCCATTTTCAATTTTTTGAGGAAACTCGATACTGTTTTCCATAGTAGCTGCACCAATTTACATTCCCACCAAGAGTGCATGAGGGTTACCATTTCCACACATCCTCACCAACATTTGTATTTTGTTGTTAGCTGTAAGTAGTTAGTAATAATATTTTAATAATCACAATAGACATATATTATTTATTATCTGTTTTAGTTACTCTAAAAAGAAAATGCCATCCTCTGAGGCCAT
>NW_011478852.1:4712-6054 GCF_000754665.1 Bison bison bison | reverse complement strand
GACTCATTTTAGGCCTGGAGGTGAGATTTAAATTTGTAGCATTTCTTTCCTCTATTTTTTGGCAGCATGCATAACATGTCAAATCACCATGAAAAGCTTTAGTTTGTTGACTGGAAAGGCACACAGCCAAGGGTGTGGTGGGGGACTGAAATCAGTCCATACCCTGCTATCTAACTTTTGTTCCCTAGCTTGGTGCTCCTCCAGCTCAAAGAAAGCAGCACCATTTTCCCATTTTGTAATTCAGTTGCCTGAAGGAGACATCTTACTTTGATTTCTCTTCTTGAAGAGGGCAGCTTTTGGTACTTGGAATAAAGATTCCATATATTCTTGTGGAGCCCCTAGTACAATGGATACTACTTTCCATTCTGTTCCACTGATCATGGAATTTGGGCCATCTCACAGTCTTTTACTCTAACTGAATCTAATAACCAGTTATAAAACACTCCCATAGTTCCCTACAGGACTGTTGACTGTAACTCACTCTCTGGTATAATTTCTCTTTTTTCAATTTTGTTTTTTCTGGTTTCATTGCAATATAATTGACATATCATAGTGATTTGACTTACATACATCATGAAATGAATACATTGTCTCATATCAGTACAACATAAAAGAAATAGAAAAAATTTTTTTTCTTGGTAATGAGAACTCTTATGATTTACTCTTAACAACTTTTATACAGCAGTATTAATTATCTTCACCATGCTGTGTATTACATCCCGAGTACTTAATTTATAACTGGGAGTTTGTACATTTTGACTGCCTTCATCTAATACCCTCTCCCCACAAATCTGGTCATAAATCTGATCTCTTTTCTAGGAGTTTGTTTGTTTTTGAAATATAATTAACCTACGGCACTATGTCAATTCCTTGTATACAACAGAATGATTTGATGTTTCTATACATTTCCCTTTTCTCCATATTCTTGCCAACACTTGTTCCTCTTTTTGATAATAACCATTCTGACAGGTGTGAGGTGGTATCTCATTGTGGCTTTTATTTGCATTTCTCTGATGATTAGCAATTCTGATCATCTTTTCATGTTCCTAGTGGCCATCCATATGTCTTCTTTGGAAAAATGTATATTCAGGTCTTCTGCCAATTTTTTAACTGGGTTGTTTGTTTTTTGATGTTGAATTGTATGAGTTCTTTGTATATTTTGAATATTAACCCCCTATGAGATATACCATTTGCAGATAGATTCTCCCATTCATCAGGTGGCCTTTTCTTTTTCTTGATAGCTTCCTTTGCTGTGCAAAAGCTTTTTAGTTTGATGTAGTCCCATTTGTTTATTCTTGCTGTTATTTCTTTTGCCTTAGGAGACATATCCAAAAAATATTGC
>NW_011478852.1:587-1295 GCF_000754665.1 Bison bison bison | reverse complement strand
CCCACTCCAGTATTCTTGCCTGGAAAATCCCACGGACAGAGGAGCCTGGCAGGCTACAGTCCATGGGGTCACAAGAGTCAGACATGACTTAGCAACTAAACCACCACCATTTTACAGATAGGTTACTGTAGTCTCAGGCATTTAAGTAATTTTACTCAAAGTCATGTTGCTAGAAAGCAATGGAAATGGAATTTAAGTAAAGCCTGTCAGAGTTCAGACATTTTTACTATCAAATGATACCGCACTACCATCATTAGCTATAGTTTAGGATTATTGAGCCCTTACTATGTACCATGTCGTGTACTGAATACTTCATATACAAACTTCATTTAATCCTCATAATACCCTTTTAAGAAAGGTTGTGATCACCTGTTGTTATAAACTGTCATTATCCCTGTTTAATAGTTGAGAATCTGGGATTTAGAAATGTTAATTCCATGGTTGTCACATAGTAGGTGGTAGAGTCAGGGCCTGAACACATCTATTTGATTCCAAAGCCTATGTGTTTCACAAATACACTCTATCAAAAATACCTAAATCTTAAAACAGTGGCTCTCTTCCCTGGCTATGTGTTAGAATCACCTTGGGAACTTAAAAAATTGGTGCCAAACCTCACCATCAAAGATTCTGATTTAATTGATCAGGTAAGCACAGTACCTGTGTGCTTGTTTTTTTTTTTTTGTTTGTTTGTTTGTTTTAAGATTTTAC
>NW_011478852.1:0-487 GCF_000754665.1 Bison bison bison | reverse complement strand
TTACTCATTTATTCAATAAACATGTAATGGATGTCTTCTGTATGCCAAACAGTTTCTAGGCATTTACTTTCTAACAAGATGTATATCAGTCAGCTATTGCCACAGCAATATATAACAGCAACCACAAAATCTCTGTGGCATGAAAAGCTAAGAATTTATTAAGCATTTATTCTTACTGTTTTGGAGGTCAGCTGGAATTTAGCTGATTAGGCAGAGTTCTGTTGGGCATCTCTGATTTGGGCTGAGCTAACTGTCTTTCTTGCTGCAGGACTGTGAGTAAACTAGGGTGGCTGTACTGCATGTATTTCTCATTCTTAGACCAATGGTTTGTTTCTCTCATGGCTTGTGTCATGCCAGTGGCAGAATCACATGTATAGCTGTGCAAGCATATTCCAAGCCCCTACTTGAGTCACATCTGTGTACAAGCTATTACCCAAATCAAGTTTCAGAGCTGAGCTCAAAGATAAGAGGTGGGAAAATGTTTCAT
>NW_011478851.1:8965-9590 GCF_000754665.1 Bison bison bison | reverse complement strand
AGATAGAGTGCATGATGAATTATGGACAGAGATTCATGACACTGTACAGGAGAGAGGGAGCAAGACCATCCCCTAGAGAAAGAAATGTAAAAAAGCAAAATGGCTGTCTGAGGAGGCCTTACAAAAAGTTGAGAAATGAAAAGACGCTAAAAGCAAAGGGGAAATGGAAAGATAACCCCATTTGAATGAAGAGTTTCAAAGAATAGTAAGGAGAGATAAGAAAGCCTTCCTCAGTGATCAGTGCAAAGAAATAGCAGAAAACAATAGTACGGGAAAGACAAGAGATCTCTTCAAAAAATTAGAGATATCAAGGGAACATTTCATGCAAAGTGGGCTCAATAAAGGACAGAAATATTATGGACCTAAGAAAGGCAGAAGATATTAAGAAGAGGTGGCAAGAATACACAGAAGAACTATACAAAAAAGATCTTTACGACCCAGAGAATCACGATGGTGTGATCATTCACCTAGAGCCAGACATCCTGGAATGCGAAGTCAAGTGGGCCTTAGAAAGCATCACTACGAACAAAACTAGTGGAGGTGATGGAATTCCAGTTGAACTATTTCAAATCCTGAAAGATGATGCTGTGAAATGCTTACTCAATATGCCAGCAAATTTGGAAAA
>NW_011478851.1:4362-5048 GCF_000754665.1 Bison bison bison | reverse complement strand
AATTGCTTTGGGTAGTATACTCATTTTCACTATATTGATTTTTCCAATCCATGAACATGGTATATTTCTTCATCTATTTGTGTCCCCTTTGATTTCTTCCATCAGTGTTTTATAGTTTTCTATATATAGGTCTTTAGTTTCTTTAGGTAAATATATTCCTAAGTATTTTATTCTTTTCATTGCAATGGTGAATGGAATTGTTTCCTTAATTTCTCTTTCTATTTTCTCATTATTAGTGCATAGGAATGCAAGGGATTTCTGTGTGTTGATTTTATATCCTGAAACTTTACTATATTCATTGATTAGTTCTTGTAATTTTCTGGTGGAGTCTTTAGGATTTTCTATGTAGAGGATCATGTCATCTGCAAACAGCGAGAATTTTACTTCTTCTTTTCCAATCTGGATTCCTTTTATTTCTTTTTCTGCTCTGATTGCTGTGGCCAAAACTTCCAAAACTATGTTGAATAGAAGTGGTGAGAGTGGGCACCCTTGTCTTGTTCCTGACTTTAGGGGAAATGCTTTCAATTTTTCACCATTGAGGATGTTTCCTGTGGGTTTGTCATATATAGCTTTTATTACGTTCCTTCTATTCCTGCTTTCTGGAGAGTTTTTTTTTTTTTATCATAAATGGATGTTGAATTTTGTCAAAGGCTTTCTCTGCATCTATTGAGATAATCATATGGTTT
>NW_011478851.1:0-540 GCF_000754665.1 Bison bison bison | reverse complement strand
TTAAAAATTAAAAAAAAGAAAGAATGATCATAAAAATAGTAAAAATATATCTAGGACTTTCTCTGGTGTTTTTGTGGGTATTGTGGGGTCAGCTCATTTTCAGGTAGTTCCTTGGTCCAGCTTATATTTCTCAAGATCTATAGGCCCCTTCATATGTAGTCGGTACTAAGGACAGGGTTTTAATCTATTGTACTTGTCGCTTCCAAGGCGGTTCCCTCTGTTTTAGCTTCTTCTGTTTGCTGGTCTCTTTAATGTCTGATTCCTGCCCTGACACAAAGCGGGTGGTGGACACTTGTTTTTTTTTTTTAGGCTCACTTGTTCAGTCGCGCTGTGGGGAGGGAGGGATGCTGCAAACAAATAACACTGGCATGTGCTTGCAATGCCTCAGCCACACTGGGCCTGCCCCCACTCACGGTGCGTTTATCCTCCCTGTGCCACACTGCTCAGGCTCTGGGTTGCTCTGCCAGGAACCATCCGAGGCTGGCCCTGGGCTGCATGCACCTCCCAGGTCTAAGCCGCTCAGGTTCAGGCACATGGGTA
>NW_011478850.1:3809-16801 GCF_000754665.1 Bison bison bison | reverse complement strand
CACATTTGGATTCCGGGTTATGGGGAACTTGCCCGGCCTTTATATAAACTTATAGCTGAAACTCAGCAGGCCCAAACCGACAAACTGGTTTGGTCTCCAGATACTCAAAAGGCTTTTAAGGTTCTTCAGACTGCTCTCCTGCAAGCTCCAGCTCTGAGCTTGCCCACAGGGTCAGAATTTAATTTGTTTGTCACTGAAAGAAAAGGTGTGGCCTTGGGAGTTTTGACACAACCCCGAGGGCCTCACCAGGCAACCTATTGCTTATCTAAGCAGAGAATTAGATGTAATTTCATGTGAGTGGCCCCACTGCCTAAGAGTAATTGGGGCAGCAGCTTTATTAGCACCTGAAGTTTTAAAAATAATTAATGGATGAAACCTTACTGTCCTGACTTCTCATGATGTGAGTGGAATCTTAAATCCTAAGGTTAATATTTGGATGACAGACAGTAGACTTCTTAAATATCAGTCATTGTTGTTAGAAGGACCAGTAACTAAGCTTAAAGTCTGTAGTAATTTAAATCCTGCCACTTTCCTTCCTGAGAAGGAAAATGAAACACTTGATCACGATTGTTCCCAATTCCTAACTTTAAACTATGCAGCTCAGGAAGATCTAATGGATACCCCATTAGACAATCCTGACATGGAAATATTTACTGGTAGCAGTTCTTTTGTTCGGGATGGAAAGCATAAAGCAGGTCACGCTGTGGTGACTGCTGAACAGGTTTCTCCTCTTCATCAGTGGAAGGCTTCCCATGGTGGACATCTCCACTTCAAGGAAAAGACTTTCTCCAAGTCTGAGAATACCTTCAACAACAATCATATGGGATGCCTCTTCTTCAACTGATGACATCTAACAATCCTAAGATGGACTGATGTAACTATGGACATGATATGACTTTTAATTTTGATTTTAACTTGTTTTAATGATTATTTTGCCTTACATCTGTAACTGTTTAATTGGATTTCTTTCTAGTTGCATGAAGGCTTTTAAGTTACAAATGGTTGTCCAAGCTCCTACTAGTGCCACAGCCTCCTCCAACAATTACTTGGGGCCCCTAGATCAGAGATCCTTAATACGAGGGTTAGGAGAATATGTTGCCTTAACAATTTAGGGACCACACCTCTAAATAGCAGGAAGTAGTTATGGAATGAAAATGACGCCCCTTTCCCTTGGCAACATAATTCTCCTATAAGAGAAGGGGGGGAATGAGACAGTCACTTCCTAGGCAGGTTGATAAGAAGTCTAGGGGTCCCCAAGGAGAGAGGGGTCTGGAATTTTCAAGGAGGAAGAAAGGACAAACTTTTTTTGTCCCTCTACATTCCTTAGGATTATATAACAATAATGTATCCTGCCTGAGGACAGTCTCTGGAAAAAACCTTCTGGCTAATCCTGTTATCTTAAGGTGTAATTATTGGAGTTAGTGAGGTCTTTACAACCTCCAGACATTCTTTTGATTCACTGTAATAACTAATTAGAGAGTGTATAACTCCATTTCTAACACTAGCAAGGGGGTACTCTTTCTACCCCCTTCTGATGCCTATGTCAGAAGCTTTCTCTATCTCCTTTATACTTTAATAAAACTTTATATACAAAAGCTCTAAGCAATCAAGCCTTGTCTCTGGCCCCAGATTGAATTCTCCTCCGGAGGCCAAGAATCCCGGTGTCTTTGCGTGGTTCAGCAACAACCTTTCATGGGGAGGGTCTCACCCAAGAGATTGTAGACATATGACCCCAGATACATGGTCAGTGAGATGGGGTCACCCTGGAGAGACTATGTTACCTCAGGTGCAGGTTCTGGGAGGGGTTTACCCTGGAGACTATGGTCATGAGAACCCAGGGGCAGGGTCTATAAGGTTAAGTCACCTCAAGACTGTGGTCCTGATACCCCAGACCAGGGTCAGTGAGGTTGGGTCACTCTGGAAAACGTGGACGTGTGATCCCAAGTATACAATCTGGGGAAGATTGTCACCCTGGAGACTGTGGACATGTGACACCAGGTGCAGGGTCTGGCAGGGGGGTGTCACAATGGAGACCAGGGACATATGACCCCAGGTGCAGGGTCTGGGAGAGGTGTCACCCTGGATACTGTGGACTTGTGAACTGAGGTGCAGGGTCTGGATGGGGTCACATATGAGACTTTGGATATGTGAACCCAGGTGCAGTATTAGGGAGTTGTCACCCTGGGGACTGGATACGTGACCCCGGGTACAGTGTTTGGGAAGGGTGTCACCCTGGAGACTATTCACATGTAACTCCAGGTGCAGGGTGTGTGAGAGGGGTCACCTTGGAGACTGGACGTGTGACCCCAGGTACATGGTCTGGGAGGGAAATCACACTGGTGAGTGTGGACATGTGACATCAGGGACAGGGTCTGGGAGGAGGGGTCATCCTGGGGGCTCTGGACCTGTGAGCCCAGGTGCTGGGTCATGGAAGGGGCTCACCCTGGGAGACATGGATGTGTGTCACCAGGTACTGGGTCTGGGAGAATACACACGGTAGAGACTGGATATGTGACCCCCAAATACAGTGCCTGGGAGAGGTCACCCTTGGGACTGAAGACATGTGATCTCAGACACAGGTTCAGGGAGGGTGTCACCCTGGAAACTGTGGACATGTAACACAAGGTAGGGTCTGGGAGGGGAGCTCACAATGGGAACTGTGGCCATGTCATCCCAGGTGCTCAGTCTGATGTGGTAGTGTCACCGTGAAGTCTATGGTCTGTATCCACAGGTACGGGTCTGGAGGGGGGTCACCCTGGAGACTGGAAATGTGACCAGAGGTTCAAAGTCTGGGAGTGGTGGTCACCCTGGAGACTGTGTACATGTGACCAGAGGTAAAAGTTCTGGTGAGGTGGGGTCACCATGGAGAATGTGGAAGTGTGACCCCAGGTGTAGGGTCTGGCAGAGGCAGTTACCCTGGAAACTGGAAATGTGACCCCAGGTACAGGGTCTGGGTGAGGTGTCACCAAGAAGACTGTGGACATTTCACCCCAGGTGCTTGTATTTCAAAGGGGTCACCCTTTAGCCTGTGAATGTGTGACCCCAGGTGAAAGATATGGGAGTAGGGGTCACCCTGGACTGTGGCCGTCTACCACCAGGTGCAGGGTCTGGGGAGAGGGCTTTCTGTGGAGACTGTGGATAAATGACCCCAAGTGCAGGTTCTGTGAGGTGTTTTCTCCCTGGGGAAAGTGGACAGGTGACCCAAAATGCAATGTCTGGGGTAGAGGCTGACCCTGGAGCCTGTGGATGTGTAAAGCCAGGTGAAGTGTCTGGGAGAGGGTTCACCCTGGAGACAAAGGACATGTGCCCCTATGAATAGGTAAAGGGGTTCACCAGGGAAGCTGCAGCCATGTGACACCAGGTAAAGGATCTGATGTGGGGCATGAACGTGGAGACTGTGGTCATATAACCCCCTGTGCAGGGGGAAAGGAGGTCACCCTGGAAACTGTGGGTGTGTGATCCCAGGTACATGGTCTGGGAGGGGTTCATCATGGAGACTATGGATGTGAAATTCCAGGGATAGGGTCTGGGAGGTGGGGTTACCATGAAGATTGTGTGCAGGTGTTTCTGGTTACTGGGTCTGGGTGGTGGGGTCACCCTGAGGACTATGGTCGTGTGACCCAAAGTGCAGGGTCTGGGGAGGGGCTTTCTCTGCATACTGTGGATTGTGATCCCAGATGCAGGATCTGGGACGTGGGGTCACTCTGGGGATTGTAGACATGTTATATCAGGTGAATGGTCTGGGAGGGGGTTACCCTGGAGACTCTGGACATATTACCCTAAGTGCAGGGACTGGGAGGTGGTGTTACCCAGGACACTGTGGTCATGAGACCTCAGGTACAAAGTCTGGATTTTAGCTCATACTAGAGACTGTGGACATGTGATCCCATGTATAATGGTCTGGGAGGGAGTCACCCTGGATACCACAGGAATTTGACCCCAGGCACAGGGTCAAGAAGGGGTTACTCTGGAAACTGTTTATGTGTGACCCCACATGCAGTTTCTGGGAGGTGGAGTCACACTTCAGACTGTAGACATGTGACCCTGGTCCAGGGTGTGGGAGGGGGTCACCCTGGATCTTGCGGACATGGGACCTTAGGTGCAAGGTCTAGGAAGTGTTGTCACTCTGGGGATTGTAGACATGTTACTCCAGGTGTATGATCTGGGAGAGGTTCACCCTGGAGACTGTGGATGGGCAACCCTAGGTGCAGGGACTGGGAGGAAATGCCACACTGGGCACTGTGGTCATGTGACCCCAGGTACATAGTCTGGAGGTGGTCTCATCCTGGAGACTGTTTACATGTGACCCCAGGTGCAGGGTCTGGGAGGTGGGGTTACCCTGGAGACAGTGGACATGTGACTCAAGGTCCCAGGTCTGGGAAGGGGTCACGCCAAGGAGGGTGTCACCCTGATGAATGTGGACTTGTGAACCTGGTAAGGTGTAGTCACACTGGAGACTGTGGACATGTGAACCCAAGTGTGGGGTGTGGGTGGTGTCAACAAGGAGAATTTTGACATGTGACCCCAGGTGCAGGTACTTTGAAGCAGTCAACATGGAGCCTGTGGATGTGTGAACCCAGGGCAAGGGTCTGGGAGGTGGGGTCACCCTTGAGACTGGACATGCGACCTAGGTGCAGGGTCTTGAGGCGGGTTCACCTTGGCAACTGTGGATATGTGACCCCAGGTTCAGGGTCTTGGAGGACATTCACTCTGCAGAATGTGGACATGTGATCCCATGTATGGTCTACAAAGGTGTTCACCAGGGAGACTGTGGACATGTACACCAGGTGCTTGGATGTGGGCTGCGGTCACCCTGGAGACTGAATATGTGACCCAGTTTCAGTGTCTGGGATGTTTGTCACCCTGGAAGCCTTTGACTTCAGGTACAGGGTCTGGGGGTGCTGTCACCCTGGGGACTGTGGACATATGAGAGCAGGTGCAGGGTCTGAGTGATGGGGTCACTCACCCTATGGACTGTGGACATGTGATCCCACATGTAGGGTCTGGAAAGGGACCTCTGTAGAGACTGTGGATGTCATACCGTAGGTGCAGGGTCTGGGAGGAGGTCACCATGAACACTGTGGATGTGTGACCCCAGCTACTGGGTCTTGGGGGCAGGGTCACCCTGGAGACTGTGGACATGTGACCTCAGGTACAGCGTATGGGAAGTTGGGTCAACATGGGTAATGTGGACATTTGACCCAAAGTGTAGGGTCTGGAGAGAGGGCTAACCCTGAAGACTGGATATGTGATTCCTGGTGCATGGTCTGGGAGGGTGTAACCTTGGAGACTGTGGATGTGTGACTCCACATATAGGGTAAAGGAGGTGGGGTCACACTTTAAACTGTAGACATGTGACCCTGGTCCAGAGTCACCCTGGAGATTGTGGACATAGGATCCCAGGTGCAGGGTCTGGGAGGTGGCTCACCCTGGAGACTGTGACATCAGATGCCAGGTACATTGTTTGGGAGTTGGATCACCCTGGAGACTGTGGACATGTGACCCCAGGTACAGTTTCTGGGAGAGTGTCACCCTAGACTCTGGACATGTGACCCCAAGTGCAGGATTTGGGAACGGGTTCACCCTGGTGACTGGACATATGTCACCAGGTGCAGGTTATGGGCAGGAGGGACACCCTGGATATTGTCGAAGTGTGACACCAGGCACAGGGTCTGGGCATTCCCTCATAGCTCAAAAGCTTCCCCCATAGTTCAGTCGGTAAAGAATCTACCTGCAATGCAGGAGACCCAGGTTCAATTCCTGGGTCAAGAGGATTTCCTGGAGAAGGAAATGGCAACCCACTCCAGTATTCTTCCCTGGAGAATCCCATAGGTAGAGGAACATCGCAGGCTACAGTCCATGGGGTCACAACAGTTGGACATGACTTAGCGACTAAACTACCAACATTAAGGACTGTTAAGGGGTAAGAGGTTAGTAAATAGAAAATAAATAGACAGGGTCTGGGAGAGGGGGTCACCATGGAGACTGTGTACGTGTGACCCCAGGTACAGTGTCTGAAAAGGGGGTCACTCTGGTGACTATGGACATGTGACCCCAGGTACAGGGTCTGGGAAGAGGGTCACCATGACCCCAGGTACTGGGTAGGTGGTGTGAGGTCACCGTGGAGACTATGGACATGTGACGCCAGGTGTAGGGTCTGGGAAGGGTTCACCTTGGATACTGTGGACAAGTGACACAATGTGTAAGGTCTGAGTGTGGGGATTACCCTGGAAACTGGAAATGTGACTCCAGGTACATGGTCTGGTAGGTGGGGTAACCATGGAGACTGTGAACTTGTGACAACATATCTGTGGTCTGAGAGTGGTTAACCCTGAGACTATGTACATGTGACCACAGGTGTAGGCTTGTGAGGGAATGTAAGAGTGTGTGAAGGTGTGAGAGGGAATGTAAGAGTGTTCAATGGTGTGCAAGGGAGTTTAAGAGTATGCAAGATGTGCAAGGGAGTGTAAGACCATGCAAGGGTGTGTGAGGGAGAGTAAGAGTGTGTGAGATCATGTGAGAGAGTGTAAGAGTGTGCAAGGGTGTATGATGGAGTGAAAGTGTGTGAGGGTGTGCGAGGGAGTTGCAGAGTGTATGAGAGAATGTAATAGTGTGCAAGGGTGAATGAGGGTGTGTACGAGTGTGTGAGGAAGTGTAAGAATGTGTGAAGGTTTGCAATGGAATGTAAGAGTTGTGAGGGTGTGCAGGAAAGTGTAAGAGCATGCAAGGGAGTGTAAGAGTGTGCAAGGGTGTGAGAAGGAGTGTAAGTGTGTCAGGTTGTGCTACAGAGTGTAAGAGCATGCAAGGGAGTATAAGAGCATGCGAGGGTGTCTGATGGAGTTCAAGGGTGAGTGAGGGTGTGCAAGGAAGTGTAAGAACATGTGAGGTTGTGCGAGGGAGTATAAAAGCATGATAGTTTAAGAGTGTGCAAGGTTGTGGTAAAGTGTGTAAGAGCATGTGAGGGATTGTAAGAGTGTGTAAGTGTGTGCAAGGAAGTGTAAGAGCATGCAAGGGAGTGTAAGAGTGTGTGGTGGTGTGCGAGGGAGTGTAAGAAGGTGTGCAAAGGAGTGTAACAGCATGCAAGGTAGTGAAAGAGTGTGCAAGGGTGTGCAATGAAGTGTAAGGGTGTGCGAGGGTGGGCAAGGAAATGTCAGAGCATGTGAGGGAGTGTAAGAGTGTGCAGAGATGAGCAAGGGAATGTAAGAGTGTGTGGGCATGCAAAGGAGTGTAGGAGGGTGTGAGGCAGTGTCGTAGCATGCAAGAGAGTGTAAAGGTGTGGGATTGTGTGCGAGGGGGTGGAAGAGCGTGTGAGGGAGTGTAAGAGTGTGTGAGGGCATGCCAGGGAGTGTAAGAGTGTGAGAGGGCATGTGAGGGAGTGTAAGAGTGTGCAAGGGAGTCTAAGAATCTGCGAGGGTGTGCAAGGGAGTATGAGGGTGAGAGGGTGTTGTGAGGGAGTGTAAGAGTGTGCTAGGGTGTGAGATGGAATGTAAGATGTGAGACGGTGTTCCAGGGAGTTTAAGAGAGATCCCAGGTTCAAGGTAGGTTGGGAGTGACCCTGGAACTAGTGGTTATTTCAGGGATTGTAAGAACATGGGAGGAAGTATAAGAATGTGTGAGGATGTGCAAGAAGTGTAAGACTGAGCAAAGGAATGTAAGTGTGTGAGGGTGTGCAATGGAGTATAAGAGTGTGTGAAGGCATGCCAGGGAGTCTAAGAGTGTGCAAGGGTGTACGAGGTAGTGTATGACTGTGACAGTGTGTGAGGGAGTGTAAGGGTGGGCGAGGAAGTGTATGACTGCAAAGGTGTGTGAGGAGTATAACAGTGTGCGAGGTAGTGGAAGGGAGTGTAATAGTGTGCAAGGTGTGCAAGGGCATGTGAGGACATGCAAGGACATAGAGGGAGTTGAGAGCATGCGAGGCAAGGCAGTGTAAGTGTGTGAGGGTTTGCAATGTAGTATAAGAGTGTGTGAGGGCATGCAAGGGAGTGTAAGAGGGTACAAAGGTGTGCGAAAGTGTATGAGGACATGAGGTTTGAGAGAGTGTGTGAGGATGTGTGAGAGTGTGTGATGGTGTGCAAGGGCAGGCGAGGTCATTCGAGGATGTGTGAGGACGTGTGACAGCATACAAGGATGTGTGAGGGTTGCAAGGCTGGGCAACAGCATGTGAGGGTGTGCAAGAACATGCAAGGACATGGAAGGGCGTGTGTGGCCATGCGAGTGTGTGTGAGGGCATCTGAGCATGTGCAAAGGCATGTGAGAGCGTGCACGGATGTGTGAGAGTGTGCGAGGATGTGCGAGGGCATGTGAGGGCATGCAATAGCATGAGAAGGCATGCAAGGGTGTGTGAGGATGTGCGATGGTGTGTGAAAGCAGGCAAGGGCATGAGAGAATGTGCGAGGATGTGCAAGAGTGTGCAAAGATGTGCAAGGGCATTTGAGGACACGCAAGAACATAGAGGGAGTGCAAGAGCATGCGAGGCACTGTGAGAGCCTGCGAGGGCATGTTAAGCCATGTGAGGGTGTGCGAGGGTGTGTGAAGGTGTGTGAGTACATGCGAGGTTGAGCAAGAGTGTGCAAGGGCATGCAAGGCTGTGTGATGATGCGCAAGAGCAGGCAAGGGCAGGCGAGGCCATGTTAGGGAGTGTGAGGACGTGTAAGGTTATGTGAGAGTGTGCAAGGACTGCAAGCATGTGCAAGTGCGTGCAAGAGCATGTGAGGGCCTGCGAGAGTGTGGGAGGGCATGTGAAGGCACGTGAGACAGTGCAAGTGGGTGTGATGGTATGTATGTGCGAGGGGATGTGAGAGTATGCAAGAGCGTGTGAGGGCATGCAAAGAATTGCGAGAGTGTACGAGGACATTCGAGGGAGTACGAGGCCATGTGAGAGTGCATGAGGGCATGCAAGCATGTGTGAGAGGGTGCAAGGACATGCAAGGAGAGGCAAGGGCATGTTAGGGCTTGTGAGGATGTGTGAGGACATTTGTGGGTGTGTGAGGCTGTGTGAGGGTATGCAAGTGTATGCAAGGATATGTGAGGGAGTGCGAGGCCATGTGAGAGCACGTGAGGGCATGTGAGCATGTGTGAGAGGGTGCCAGGGGATGCAAGGGCATGCAAGGGCATGCTAGGGTGTGCGAGTGCATGTGAGGGCATGACAGAGTGTGTGATGACACACGACAGCATTCATGATGGTATGTGAATATGTGCGAGGGGATGTGAGAGCATGCAAGAGCATGGGAGGGTGTGCAAAGAATTGCGAGAGTGTATGAGGACATTCGTGTGAGAGTGTGCGAGGGTGTGTGAGGGAATATGAGAGCATGTGAAGACATGCAAGCGCATGCAAGAGGGTGCAAGGACGTGCAAGGGGATGCGAGTGCATGTGAGGGACTGCTAGGGCGTTCGAGTGCATGTGAAGGCGTGGCATTGCATGTGATGATGCATGAGAGCATGCGAGGATGTGTGAGGGCATGTGAGGGCTTGCAAGAGTGTGTGAGGACATTTGAGAGTGTGTGAGAGTGCATTAGGGCTTGAGAGCTTATGTGAGGATGTGCAAGTGCATGCAGGAGTGTGCGCAGGCATGCGAGACCATTTGAGGTCATGCGAGTGCATGCCAGGATGTGCAAGATTACATGAGCATGGGCGAGAGTGTGGTAGGGCCTGTGAGGGTGTATGAGGGCATGTGTGGTTGTGTGAGGGCTTGGGAGTACTTTTGTGGCTGTGTGAGAGTGTGCAAGTGCATGCAAGAGCATTTGAGGGTGAACGAGGGTGTGTGAGGACATGCGAGAATGTTGGAGGGCGTGTGAGGCCTTGCGAGAGCATGGGAGGGCATGCGAGGATTTGTGATGCCATGTGAGGGCGTGAGAGGGCATGCGAGTGTGTGCAAGGATGTGCAAGGCCGTGCAAGAGCGGGTGAGCACATGCGAGGGTGTGGAAGAGCATGCAAGGCTGTGCAAGAGTGTACAAGGGCTTGCAGTGGCATGCGAGGGTGTACGAGGATGTGCGAGTGCGTGTGAGGCCGTGGGAGAGTGTGTGAGGGTATGCGAGGATGCGTGAGAATCTGAGAGGGCATGCAAGGACGTGCAAGAATCTGTGAGGGCATGCGAGAGCATGCCATGATGTGCGAGAGCGTATGAGGACATGTGGGGGTGTGCGAGGCCGTGCGAGGCTGTGCAAGAGTGTGTGAGGGCTTGCAGTGGCATGCGAGGGTGTACAAGAATGTGCGAGTGCGTGCAAGGCCATGGGAGAGTGCGCGAGGACATGTGAGAATCTGTGAGGGCGTGCAAGGATGTGCAAGAGCGTGCCATGGTGTGTGAGAGCGTACGAGGACATGTGAGGGTGTGCAAGGCTGTACAAGGGCGTGGGGGGCATGCAGGATTTGCAAGAGTGTGCGAGGACATTCAAGTGCGTACAAGGCCATGTGAGAACATGCGAGGACGTGCAAGAACGTGTGACTGCCTGCTTGGGCGTGCATGGGCATGTGAGGGCGTGTGAGGGCATGCAAAGATGAGCGAGAGCATATGAGGATGTACATGAATATGTGAGTGCAGGCAAGGGCATTTTAGGGTTTGTGCAGGCATGTGAGGGCATGCAAGGACGTGTGAGAGCATGTAAGGATGCATGAGCATGGGCGAGGGCATGCTAGGGCATACACAGGCATGTGAGGGTGAGTCAGGTCATCCGAGAGCATGCGAGGATGTGCAAATGTGTGCGAGTACATGAAAGAGAATGTGAAGGTGTGCAAGTGTGTGCAAGGACATGAAAAAGTATGTAAGGGTGTGTGAGAACGTGTGACAGTGGATAAGGGCGTGGGAGAGCTGGCAAGATTGTGTGAGAATGTGCGAGGACTTGCAAGAGGGTGTAAGGCTGTGTGACAGTGTGCGAGGGTTTGTGAGTGCAAGGGAGAGCATGAAAGAGCATACGAGGACATGCAAGGGTGTGCAATGCCATGCAATAGCATGCAAGGTCGTGGGATGGTGTGTGAGGATGTGTGAGAGCATTTGACAATGTGCAAGGGAGCAAGAGGGTGTGCAGGGGTGTGTGTGGACATTTGAAGATGTGCTAGGGCATGGGGAAAGGTGTTAAGGCATGCAAGTGTGTGCAAGGGCATGCAAGGAGGTGTGTGGCTGTGCAAGAGTGTGCATGTGCATGTGAAAGCATTTGATGGTGTATGAAGATGTGTGAGGGTGTGGGAGTGCATGCAAGGGTATGCAAGGGCATGTGAGGGTGCGCAAGGATGTGCGAGAGTGTTCAATAATGTGTGAGAGGACACGAGGGCATGAAGGTGTGTGCGAGAGCGTTTGAGGACACGTTAGGTCATGGGAGGACATGCTAGGATATGCAAGTGCATGCAAGGTGTGTGGCTGTGCGAGATACACATGTGAGTACGAGAGTATTTGAGGGCATCCGAGGGCATGAGAGGATGTGCGAGGGTGTGCAAGTGTGTGTGAGGGCGTGTGAGAGCATGTGAGGATGTTCAAGGGCATGTGAAGGCTTGCAAGGGTGTGCAAGGAAGTGTGAGGATGTGCAACCCTGTGTGAGGGCGTGCAAGGATGTGCAACAGTGGGTGAGCAAGTGTGAGGGCATAAAGAGCATGCGGGTCCATGTGAGAGTGTGCAAGGGCATGGGAGGACACGCAAGAGTGTGCAATGGTGTGTGATGGCATGCCAGGTTATGTGAGGCACCCTCTGTGCGACCACCTGGACTGTAGCCCACTAGATTCCTCTGTCCCTGGGATTCTCCAGGCAAGAATACTGGACTGGGTTGCCATGCCCTCCTCCACGGGATCTTCCTGACCCAAAGATTGAATTCCCATCTCTTACATCTTCTGCACTGGCAGGCAGGTTCTTTTCCACTAGCACCACCTTGGAAGCCTCCCAGGGCTGGGATCTTCTTTAAAGAAGGAAAATCCTTCCTGTTCATGTGAAAATTCTGCTTCTGTGACACCCCATGTCTCAATCACCTCTTGTATCAGGGCAGCAGAGACTGCTAGCTGTCTACTCGAATACCTTTCTTCCTTTCTGAGAACTCTCAAACCAGACAAGGTCAGCCCAAGAAAGGAACGTCAAAAATTAACCTCATTTATGAGCAAACATGGAAAAGTCCTGAATGAAACACATGCATCACTTCCACTTAGATTTCACTGGACAGAACATACATGGCATGTTGCAAAGAAGACTAGAAAATATATTCTTCACTCCAGGCAGTGTTGTGCCCCAATAAAAACTGGTTTTAAATTCTCGGGGAAGTCGTCTCCCCCTCTCTCCATTCAGAAACAAGGTCAAGATAAGCAAGTTTCCTTACTGGCCACTTGCGTGATGTGCATTTATTTCTACTTTACCCTGACACACAGGACTTAGGATTTTGCAGGCTCAGCTTTACAGAGAGGCCTTCTACTAAACTCTGTGATGGTTTGTCACCTAACCTCCTGCATTAGAGTCAAGTATCAAAACTGAAATTTAAATTTGAGAGATGCCCCGAGGGAAAAATACGGCTTTTTGCTTTTTCTAAATTCCTGCTTTCCTCACTCTTTTGATTTTTTTTTTCTTTTTCTGCCACCTCCACAATTCAGTTACATAATTTTAAAAAATTTACTCTAGCATGCATAGTTGTTTTACTGGAAAGTTTGTCCAGGGTATCCAGACATCATCCTGACCAAGAGAGAGTTCACTCTGATATTTTCAGAGGTTTGTTTAATAAAACTTCAAAGGACAGTTAATCTTCATCTTATATAAACCATTTCAGAGAACAGAAAAGAAGCAAAGTTACACAATTATTTTACAAGACTTATTTAGTTGTGACACCAAAACCAGACAAGATCAGCACAAAAAGAGAAATTTAAAAATCACTCTTGCTTATAAACATAGGTGGAATGACCACTGTAATTTCCAGTTAAATGGACTAAAAATTTCTCTTTTGTGCTTAAAACATTGTTTATAAACATAGATGGAAATATTCTAAATAAAATATAAGACAAACCCAGTCCAATGGTGTATTTAAAAAGA
>NW_011478850.1:2344-3709 GCF_000754665.1 Bison bison bison | reverse complement strand
GAAGACTAGAAAATATATTCTTCACTCCAGGCAGTGTTGTGCCCCAATAAAAACTGGTTTTAAATTCTCAGGGAAGTCGTCTCCCCCTCTCTCCATTCAGAAACAAGGTCAAGATAAGCAAGTTTCCTTACTGGCCACTTGTGTGATGTGCATTTATTTCTACTTTACCCTGACACACAGGACTTAGCATTTTGCAGGCTCAGCTTTACAGAGAGGCCTTCTACTAAACTCTGTGATGGTTCTCCTGCATTACAGTCAAGTATCAAAACTGAAATTTAAATTTGTGAGATGCCCTGAGGGAAAAATATGGCTTTTTGCTTTTTCTAAATTCCTGCTTTCCTCACTCTTTTGATTTTTTTTTTCTTTTTCTGCCACCTCTGCATTGCAGTTACATAATTTTAAAAAATTTACTCTAGATATAATGAGAAGATGGCGGAGGCGTAGGATGGGGAGAACACTTTCTCCCCCACAAATCCATCAACAGAACATTTAAACGCCGAGTAAATTCCACAAAACAACTTCTGAATGCGGGCGGAGGATATCAGGCACCCAGAAAAGCAACCCAAGTCTTCGAAAGGAGGTAGGGAAAAATATAAAAGACAAAAAAAGGGACAAAAGAGGGAGGGATGGAGTTCCGTCCCGGGAAGGGAGTCTTAAAAAGAGAGAAGTTTCCAAACACCAGGAAACCTTCTCACTGCCGAATCTGTGCCGAGCCTTGGAAGCACAGAGGGCAACATAACAGGGAGGAAAAATAAATAATTAAAACCCACACATTGCGAGCCCTACGGTAACTCCCCCAGCGGAGAAGCAGCGCAGACGCCTGCACACGCCATTAGCAAGCGGGGGCTGGGCAGGGAGGCGCGGCGTGGGCCGCATCGCAAGGATCTGGCCTGAATACCCCGAGCACTATCTGAGCGAAATAATTTGGGCTAGCAAACCAGACTGTGGGATATCTACCACGCAAAAAGCCAGCCCTAACCTATGACACCACCAGGCCCGCGCACGGAACAAAGAACTGAACAGAGATAGCCGGCGGCAGACCATCCCCCTCCGGTGAAAGGCAGCCAGAGCCGGAAGGGGACAATCGCAGCCCCAGAGAGACATTATCTATGAAGCTGTAAGCAGGCTTCTTTGCTAACTAAAACTTCTTGGGGGTCTGGACGGTCAATATCTGCCTGAGAAGGTGTGCCGGTGCGCAACTAGATAATCGAGCGGCGGGGAGGCAATAAATCGCAGCAATCGCGTGCGCAAAACACCTCATCACTTGAGCTGCTCGGATCTGGGAAGGGCACAAAACACAGGCCCAACCGAGAGTCTGCACCTCTGAGGACTACCTGAGTGCCTGAACCTGAGCAGCTTGGACCT
>NW_011478850.1:1276-2244 GCF_000754665.1 Bison bison bison | reverse complement strand
CTTGTTTGTTTTTGTTTGTTCGTTTTTTCTCTCTTTCTTTTCCTTCTTCTTTTCTTTAACATCGTATTTCTGAAATTCCAAATTCTACTCTAGATTTTAAATTTTTGTTTTTATGTATTTGTTACCAATTTTGTACCTTAAGAACCCAATCTTCAGTACCCATTTTTCACTAGGGAGCGAGATTACTGGCTTAACTGCTCTCTCCCTCTTTGGACTCTCCTTTTTCTCCACTAGGTCGCCTGTGTCTCCTCCTTAACCCGTCTCTACTCTACCCAACTCTGTGAATTTCTGTGTGTTCCAGATGGTGGAGAACACTTAGGGAACTGATTACTGGCTGGATCTGTCTCCCTCCTTTTCATTCCCCCCATTTATCCTCCTGGCCACCTCTGCCACCTTCTTCCTTCTTCTCTTCTCTGTATAACTCTGTGAACAACTCTGAGCGGTCAAGTTGTGGAGTGCACATAAGGAAGAGATTACTGAATAGCCCACTCTCTCCTCTATTGATTCCACCTCATCTCATTTGGGTCACCTGTAACTCTCTCCTCACTCTTCTCTTCTCCATGTAACGCTGTAAACCTCTCTGGGCGAAACAAGTTTCAGGGCAAGACATACCAAGCAAATTCTCCAGCAGCAAGGAACACAGCCCTGAGCTCCAAGATACAGGCAGCCCAAAGTCACCCCAAAACCACAGACATCCCATAACTCATTACTGGACATTTTATTGCACTCCAGAGAGAAGAAATACAGCTCCACTCACTAGAACACTGACACAAGCTTCCCTAACCAAGAAACCTTGACAAGCCACCTGTACAAACCCACACAGAGCGAGGAAACGCCACAATAAATAGAACTCCACAAACTGCCAGAATACAGAAAAGACACCCCAAACTCACAATTTAAACAAGATGAAGAGACAGAGGAATACCCAGCAGATAAAGGAACAGGATAAATGCCCACCAAACCAAACA
>NW_011478850.1:0-861 GCF_000754665.1 Bison bison bison | reverse complement strand
CAAGAAACCCAGAGAGTCCCAAACAGGATAAACCCAAGGCGAAACACCCCAAGACACATATTAATCAAATTAACAAAGATCAAACACAAAGAACAAATATTAAAAGCAGCAAGGGAAAAACAACAAATAACACACAAGGGAATTCCCATTAGGATAACAGCTGATCTTTCAATAGAAACTCTTCAAGCCAGGAGGGAATGGCAAGACATACTTAAAGTGATGAAAGAAAATAACCTACAGCCCAGATTATTGTACCCAGCAAGGATCTCATTCAAATATGAAGGAGAAATCAAAAGCTTCTCAGACAAGCAAAAGCTGAGAGAATTCAGCACCACCAAACCAGCTCTCCAACAAATACTAAAGGATTTTCTCTAGACAGAAAACACAAAAACAGTGTATAAACTCGAACCCAAAACAATAAAGTAAATGGCAATGGGATCATACTTATCAGTAATTACCTTAAATGTAAATGAGTTGAATGCTCCAACCAAAAGACAAAGACTGCCTGAATGGATACAAAAACAAGACCCCTACATATGTTGCAAGATTTTCCATGCAAATAGGGACCAAAAGAAAGCAGGAGTAGCAATACTTATATCAGATAAAATAGACTTTAAAACAAAGGCTGTGAAAAGAGACAAAGATGGTCACTACATAATGATCAAAGGATCAATACAAGAAGAAGATATAACAATTATAAATATATATGCACCCAACACAGGAGCGCCGCAATATGTAAGACAAATGCTAACAAGTATGAAAGGAGAAATTAACAATAACACAATAATAGTGGGAGACTTTAATACCCCACTCACATCTATGGATAGATCAACTAAACAGAAAATTAACAAGGAAACACAA
>NW_011478849.1:18315-19047 GCF_000754665.1 Bison bison bison | reverse complement strand
AAAAGATGGAAAACAATATATAAATAATACTATAAGAAATCGGGATTGATTATACCAATAAAATTCAAGACAGTTTTATTAGTGAGAAAGATGGGCATTTCTTAATGATAATAGACAATATCTTAGGAGAAAATAAGAATTCTAACTCTGTATATGCCTAAAATACAGCCAAAATGTCATTAAAACAAATTTGACTATATTAGAGAAGAAGATAAACCCCAAAACATAATCAGAGATAAATACCCTGTCTCAATAATTGATAGAGCTAAATGAAAAATAACTAAACATATAGAAGATTTGTAGAATGCTATCAACCACTTCAACCTAATTGGCATTTATAAAATGTAACATCAAACAACTGCAGAGTATGCATCCTTTTTAAATAACATGAAATGTGTACTAAGATACACATATACAAGGATATCAATCAAGTTTCAATAAATTTCAGAAGTTTTTTTTGTAAGTTTATTTTTCTGATTACAGTGAAATTAGGTATCCATTGCAATAATAAAACTAGAAGAGCCCTAATTATTTGGAAATAAAGCAACATATTTCTAAATAATTCACAGTACAAATAAGAAATCAAAAGGTAGATAAGGTAGTTCACAGTACAAATAAGAAATCAAAAGGTAGATAAGGTAGTTCACAGTACAAATAAGAAAATAGATAAGGTAGTTCACAGTACAAATAAGAAATCAAAAGGTAGATAAGGTAGTTCACAGTACAAATAAG
>NW_011478849.1:14523-14889 GCF_000754665.1 Bison bison bison | reverse complement strand
CCTCCCTCCCTGTACCATCCCTCTGGGTCATCCCAGTGCACCAGCCCTGAGCATCCCATTATGGTTTATCACAGGATATTGAACACAGTTCCCTGTGCTATAGAATAGGACCTTGTTGCTTATCCATTCACTATTTAATAATTTGTATCTGCTTACCCCAAACTCCCAATCCTTCCCCTCTCCATCTCCCTATGCATTTTTTTTTTTAGCTCATTACTTGGAACAGAATTTATGCATGGAATATATTTATACTTTTAAAAACTTTATTCAGCTACTTAAAACTTTACGGTGTCCTATAAAATATATGATCATTAGATTCATTGGTATTTCATGGAAAATGAGATTGATAATCGTATTTAAAATGAA
>NW_011478849.1:12935-14098 GCF_000754665.1 Bison bison bison | reverse complement strand
TTCTTCTATCCCACCTCACTCTTCCTGTAAAAGTCTCTGCTCCATTAAGTTCATGCCAATTGCTGTTCAGCCCTCTCCTTCCCATCCCCACTGAAATCTCCTTCTGACCTGTAGACATTCCCCTTTTTGAATGAAGCTTCCCTGCTGGCTCAGATGGCAAAGAATCTGCCTGCAAGGCGGGAGACCTGGGTTCCATCCCTGGGTCAGGAAGATCCCCTGGAGAAGAATATGGCTACCCACTCCAGTATTCTTGCCTGGAGAATTCCATGGACAGAGGAACCTGGAGGGCTACAGTCTATGGGGTTCCAAAGTCACACATGAATGAGCAACCAACACTTTCTGTAGCCCTCCCCAGTCATCATGTTCAGCTCCACCTCAGCTACCACCATCACTCTGGGAAGTCAACATGCCCAGAATGCCCCCAGCCAACTTTCTGGTCTCAAACCCTTACTTCCTTAGAGCCAATGAGGAAGTCCTCTTTCCCCCCTCCCCCAACTCAACCTGGTACTTACCCTACCCCCCACCAGGGCAATCCCCACAAAGTTATCATGAGAAACCACTCCTCTGTAATCCATTTCAAGCCCCCCAACACTGACCACTTCCTCTATCCCTCCAGCTCTCTGTGGACTCATCTCTTGGACGCCTCACAGATACCTTCAACTCAACAGGATTACAACTGAGAGGAGCCAGAAGCACACCCATATATTTAAGTTCGTTAATAACACGTGCAAGTGTTAACAGCACAGGGCTTCTTGGGCCTTGGGAGATTTTGGCGATGAATAGGCCAGTGTGGACTCTCTCCAGATTCTGGGACTCAGGTATCAGCAGTCCTTCCCACATCAGAACATTTCATGAACCTGAGATTTGGCGTCCTTGTCAAAGACGTGTTGGAGCTGTGGGTGGTTGTGCTTTGCCCTGTGAATCTTGCAGTTGCTCTGGGTCTCATCGCTCACCAGCTTCAGAACGTTGGAAGACACGTTTTTGAGAATGGCAGAGAGGTAAATTTGGGTGGTCAAGTTCTGGTTATGGGCATCCTGGTTTCCCTGGAGGTGGTGATCCACATGGCTCTTGGAGAACTGCAGCTTAGTTTTCATGGTGCAGGGGACTGTACGCTTCCTAAGCCCATCGGAGCTGTGATAGCTTCTATTTCCAGACATGATGTT
>NW_011478849.1:7955-11182 GCF_000754665.1 Bison bison bison | reverse complement strand
CCTCCCTCCCCATCTCATCCCTCTGGGTCATCCCAGTGCACCAGCCTTGAGCATCCTGTATCATGCATCGAACCTGGACTGGCGATTCATTTCACATATGATAATATACATGTTTCAATGCCATTCTCCCAAATCATCCCACCCTCGCCCTCTCCCACAGAGTCCAAAAGACTGTTCTATACATCTGTGTCTCTTTTGCTGTCCAACTTTTCCATGCTCCTCTTTCACTTTCATCAAGAGGCTCTTCAGTTCTTCTTCATTTTCTGCCATAAGGGTGGTGTCATCTGTATATCTGAGGTTACTGATATTTCTCCCAGCAATCTTGATTCCAGCTTGTGTTTCATTCAGCCCAGCAGTTCTCATGATGCGTTCTGCATATAAGTTAAATAAGCACGGTGACAATATACAGCCTTGATGTACTCCTTTTCCTATTTGGAACCAGTCTGTTGTTCCATGTCCAGTTCTAACTGTTGCTTCCTGATCTGTATACAGTTTATGTACATGTATTTGTATATGTATATGAAGTTCTAGGTGAGTCAAAATTCTGGTTGCCTTTAAGGTGGAGGAGGGGCAGAATTGATTGTAAAGGGAACTCTCTGGATATGGGTGTAGATTACATGGATATATCAATTTTTTCAAAATTGTGCAGTTGAAATACGTGTATTTTAATGTATGTCATTCTTAACGATAAAAGAAATATACAAATGTTACAATCAAGTCTCTTGGAAATTGGGCAGGAGATATAGATGAAACAAAAATGGTAGAATGTTGACAGTTGTGGAAGCTAGATGATGGGTACATGAGGTTTCATGATTTTATTTAGCTTATTTTGTTTTTTGTTTGAAATTTTCTGTAATTAAATTAAAGAAACAGAGGTTGAAAGAATGAAAGAAAAAAGGTAGTCATTATTAATCCATCATGGTATCCTCATCTTAGAATCCTTTTTAGTCTGTTACACACACACACACACACACACACAGAGGTAACCAGAACAACTTACTCCTATATATTAAAGTATTTAATTTCAGGTGGTAGGATTTGAGAGATTTTTACCTTCTTTCTATTTTTCTGTACCTTCCAAATATATAATTATGAATATGCATTTCTTTTATAATCAGAAAAGTAAACTATATGAAAATTTGAAAATATAATTTTCATTGAGTTTCTCCTGTATTGTTACTATGGTTTCAAAAATTCAACAGACTTTACCACATTATCACTCTCAGGAAAAGCAATGCTGCTAATCATATTATTTGTTAGCAAAAAAAGCTTTTGCCAAGGTATGAGCCTCCAGGGTACTTTTTTTGTGAAGATAAAAATGCAATACTGCACAGGAGATCTGCTTATTAGACATTGGGCATGCTCTCTGTAGAACCAAAATAACTCTTCAGAAATTTCCTGCCAAATTCACAGCTAAACTGTTATGCAAATGTAACTACATCTAAATTAAAAGTGTTGAAATGATACAGCCAACAGACTTTGAAGTATGATTGCTTTTGGTGGTGTAGGCAGAAAGGTTGAGATGTTTTCAAGTAAACAAGCTGTATCACACTTTATTTTGTTTCCTGTTTGGTTGGGGATTTATAGTGTATGAGAAAGAAAAAGTGATAAGTGAAAATAAAACAGAGTGAAACCTTCATAGAGCAAAACAAAAAACTGGACATGAACTTAATTGCAGGTACAGTCTGTAAAAGCCTTAGAACCTTACACAAAAAAGGGATGATAGACTTTGTACTGTATATGTTGCAGTCTTATTATTTAGCTTTCTGTTTATATCTTGCCTCTCCAACTTGATCTTATTTATTTATTTTCAAGCTTTTTATTTTGTATTGGGGTATAACCAATTAACATGTATACCTGTGGCAGATTCATTTTTATATTTGGCAAAACTAATACAATTATGTAAAGTTTAAAAATAAAATAAAAAATTCAAAAAGTGAAAAAAAAAAATATACTGATTGCAACCAATTTAAGGAACAACCTTTTGAAAGCCACCTGTGCTTATATTTATCAAGTGCTTTGAAAATATTGAGGAAATAAAATGAATATGTAAATAAAAAAAAAAAAACAATGTTGTGTTAGTTTCAGATAGTTTGAGCAGTGAAGGGACTCAGTCATACATAACCGTGGATCCATTCTTCCCCAAACTCTCCTCTTACCCAGGTAGCCACATAACATTGAGCAGAGTTCCCTGTGCTCTATAGTAGGACCTTCTCCCCAACTTAATTTTAACATAGATAGCTCCCAAGAGTGGAGAATCTATTTTTCACTTTTGGTTACTTGTCATTGGGCTATACGCTCTAAGAGGGCACACTCCATCTTCTCCATAGTTATACTCTTAGAGCCTCGTTCACTACCTGAGACATGCTAGGCATTCAATATTTGTTGAATAAATGAACAACTACTCCCAATAGCATGTTATCTGGTGCCTTGTCCATAGTGGACATTGAGTAGATATGTGTATTGAAGTAGTTATCCATTAATCCATTTATTCACGCCATGAATATTATTGAGTGCCTGCTATGTGAGAGGCACTCTTCAAAGTGCTGAGGACAGGACGTTGAGCAAAACAACATTCCTGCTCCCACAGCACTTACATTCTAATGAAAAAATGACTATCTAGACAACATAACAGAATGTGATTTTTAGTCTTCATTGACATAAATGACAACTTCTCTCCATTTTCAATGTTACCATATTAAACAACTCTTGGGTGCATTGGGCCAGCATTTCACTTCTAGGGCACTTCACGTTGCTAGGTGAATGTGATTAAGAGTGGTTAAAGGTGACATGTATAAGCACACAAAATTATTGCAATTGGAGGACTTTCCAAGATAACACATGAAAATCATTACAGAATATACCGTTCTTAAAGACTGCATGCTATAAACAACGAGAGAGATGGTTTCCAAAAGAAACAAAGATGCCTTTTATTGACAAAAGATGAATTGTTCCACTATGACTCTCCTCTTTCTAATTTCCTGGCTAATCAAGAATCAGTCAATACTCCTTAGACAGTACCCATTTAAGGCTCTGACAAGTGTTATTTTTTTAGAGGCCATTCTTTAAGCCTTTCATTAATGAAAAGCAGTAGTGTAGCATCTATCGCCACTTCTGTTTCCTGGCCTTGCTCAGTCTGGGCCTGATATTACAAACAGCTGAAATCAGTACATTGTGATATTATGCAAATGTGCCCTGGCAGACTGAGCTAAGAATAGTGTGTGCAT
>NW_011478849.1:3591-5545 GCF_000754665.1 Bison bison bison | reverse complement strand
ACCAGTGGGATGTGTTTGAAGAGGGAATCTCAACATTATGTGGGGCTGGAGCAAAATGGGCCTGTGGTCTCCACCATTCCTAATATTCTGAACTTGTGCAATGACATCAGAGGTCTAGTTCTGAACAACACTGAAAGAATCTTCTGTTCTTGCCTAGCACCTCTTTCTTAATCAGTTAATAAGGTCCTGTACAGTGTGTCTTGCATCATTCTTGTATTATTTTATAGTGATCTGAACATTACAATATTCTCCTAATTGAAAAGATACATAAAAATTAACATGTGCACATTCTTTGGGGAAGGTGGTTTACAAATTGGCTTACAACAATGGTTAAACATTTTCCATCTCTGTACGGTGGTGTCTTTGCTGTGTAAATTTGTCATAAGATCCATCAACATGTATACGTATGGCTGAGTCTCTTTGCTGTTCACCTGAAACTACCACAACACTGTTAGTTGGCTATATCCCAATACAAAATGTTTATTGTGTTAAAAAATGAATAAATAAATAAAAATTAAACAAAGAGGTGACTTAACCTTCCTACTCCTTTTATCCGGGGTGCTGTGGGTTTACTCTGACCAATAGAATGTGGCAGAATTATTATCATGTGGCTTCTGAGTCTAGGCCATAAGAAGCTTTTCAGTGTCTGTTCTCACTTGCTTCTATCGCTCCAACCTTGTATTTCATCCGGGGTTAATTTTGAGGATGAGATACCACATGGAGACTGAGATTATGTGGTGAGAAAGAGGGGCCCAGCCATCACAGCCCTTTGTAGTGGAGCCCCCAATAGTGGAGAGGGGCATCTAGGACCAGCCAACCCACCAAGAGACTGAACATGCCTGAGTGGGTCCATCTGGCATCATGGGGAAGAGAGGTGAGCCATGGCCCCTGAGCTCTGTCCAAGGTGCCAACCCAGGAAATCATGAACAAATGAATGGCTGGTGTTTGACAGAGCAGTGTGTTATGCAACAATAGAAACCGATATGTGCTTTTACTCTGCTAATTTTGTTTCTAAGAATAACCCTATGCATGACATATGTACACATATGGCCGCTAGAGTGTTTCTAATAAGGAACAAAACAGAAAAAATAAAAGAGAAAGAACTGGTTTACAAAGCATAGCATATCCATGTAATGGAATACTCAATAGCACTGAAAAGGAATCAGGTGGTTCTCTATTTATACGTGTGGAAAGGTGTCTAAGGTATATTGTTAAATGAAAAAGCCATGTTCACGACAGTGTGAACAGTTAACCTCATTTATCCAAATAGACAAGTCTAGGCATAGGCATCATGGGAAAAGACCCTCATGCTGGGAAAGACTGAAGGCAAAAGTAGAGGACAGCGGCAGAGGATGAGATGGTTAGATAGCATCACTGACTCAAAGGACACAAATCTGAGCAAACTCCAGGAAGTAGTGGAGGACAGAGGAGCCTGGCTCCTGCAGTGCATGGGATCGCAAAGAATCAAACATGACTTAGCAACTGAACAATAACAGGCATAAGTGTACATGTTGTAGACACATAGTAACCATCCAGAAGGATGCACAAGAAGTTAATGGTTTAGCTAAGGAGCTGGGCTGGAAATAGAGACCTTTATATTCTCTATTCCTTTATATACTGTCTTATAAGTGTATATTACTTAAACAAGTTAGTTAAAATCAAATTGCCAACATCCGCTGGATCATAGAAAAAGCAAGAGAGTTTGAGAAAAACATCTGCTTCATTGACTATGCTAAAGCTTTTGACTGTGTGGATCACAACAAAGTGTGGAAAATTCTTAAAGAGATGGGAATTCCAGACCACCTTACCTGCCTCCTGAGAAATCCATATGAGGGTCAAGAAGCCAGAATTAGAACTGGACATGGAACAACAGACTGGTTTCAAATTGGGAAAGGAGTACATCAAGGCTGTATATTATCACCCTGCTTATTTAACTTCTATGCAGAGTACATCA
>NW_011478849.1:0-310 GCF_000754665.1 Bison bison bison | reverse complement strand
AAATTTAATTTGTGCTTTAAAATCCACCTTTTGCCTTCTAACTCAATCAAATGATTCAGTCATTTTGACAGCCATGGCAAGGCCCAAGAAATATGTATCAATCAGTTGAAATGTCAACCTCAGCTCATAAAAGGGCTCACTCCATTGTCCAAGAGCACGAATTCAGTGTCTATCTGAAACTGAGCTGAAAATAACTCTCCCAAAGTTGTGCTGTGGGTGCCATCTTTAAACAGCCCAGATTTAACTGTTACCACATATAGCCTTTAACAGCCAGTATTTTGGATTGTAACGGCTAAAATGCCTGTCATCT
>NW_011478848.1:10825-11535 GCF_000754665.1 Bison bison bison | reverse complement strand
CTGCACGTCTTCTGCATTGCAAGCAGATTCTTTATAGTCTGAGTCACCTTAACAGTAGCGAAAAGTCTCTGGACCACCTATCTTACTAGTCTTTCATGGTCTAGAAAATGATTCCTCCTTGTTGCTTCTTCCCACATTCAGAGTTAGACTATTGCAATCATTGATCTCAAATAGGACTGTATACCTGATCAACCTCTTCAAGCCACCTAGTTATTATTTTTATCATTGGTTTGGTCACACATTTGGTAATACCAGAAACAATGATATTGAAAAACAGGCAGAATACAAGTAATATAGTGAGTTGTACTAGTAAGATCATACATAACAATTTAAGTCAAAAATTTCCATCAGCTTTGGCCCACTGTATGCCAAGGTCATCTGATTTAGTCTCTTCTTTACCAACTCTTATCTTTAAAGGAAATTTTTTATTGTCCTTATTCATAAGGCATGCATCCCAGTTTCCTAGTGTAATTAATCTGATTATTCTTAGTATGGTTTAATTATCCCCAACATAAAGAGGCCTTAAATGATCATAGTCTGCTGTTAGCCATATTAATCCATCCCACAACTGAGGGAGACTGTAATCTTCAGCTAAAATTTTGCTTGTTGCTTTGGTTAAGCCTGAGTAACTTTAGAAGAAAATTCATATATATGGTTGTGATCAAAGATTAGTGGGCTTCCCTGATAGCTCAGTTGGTAATCTACCTGCA
>NW_011478848.1:5238-6928 GCF_000754665.1 Bison bison bison | reverse complement strand
TCTCCAATGCATGAAAGTGAAAAGTGAAAGTGAAGTCGCTCAGTCCTGTCTGACTCCTAGCGACCCCATGGACTGCAACCTACCAGGCTCCTCCATCCATGGGATTCTCTAAGCAAGATTACTGGAGTGGGTTGCTATTGCCTTCTCCGTAAAGTAATGAATATGCCAGAGACATATTCTGGGGTGGTAAACTCTGTTCTCGTACAATGTATACATGTGAGATACTCAGGACAACTAAGTAACTTCCTGAAATAATAGCTAAAGTCACTGCCTTAAATACCATCTGAAGACAAAAGATATTGAAGGTGGGGGAGACACTTAGGGGAGGTGATCAGGAAAAACACAATAAACAAAGCTAAGGTTGTCATGCAAATTTTAAGTTGGTACCTTGTCCATACATAAGAGTTTACAGACATTTAGTCATCCTCCCATTCCTATTATAGAGAGGGAGACATACCAAGTGGATATTTTCTTTATGAATGTAAATGTACGTGTCTTACCAAATGTTTTCAGAGCTTCTCCTGTGTCTGCTGTTCCTTAAATATGCTCAGCTCTAGATAAGCCTTATG
Source organism: Bison bison bison (assembly GCF_000754665.1). Lineage (NCBI taxonomy): Eukaryota > Metazoa > Chordata > Mammalia > Artiodactyla > Bovidae > Bison > Bison bison. The sequence continues at coordinate 6,359 of NW_011478848.1, read as the reverse complement.
CCCAAGAGGCAGACCTTGGGGTAGCATATTCTGTTCCCCTTCACCTAACAGCTGGGAGTGAGTTTAATTTTAGTGTAGGTTGATCTGTTCCTCTAGTATATTGGTGTCTGTCTGCATATATGGTCTGTTCTCGTGCAAAACTTCTAAGGAGCCATTTAAACTTGAATTTTTATGGGAATTCACAGGAAGTTATATTCCCTTCCAACAACCTGAGCTCTTATTTGTTTTACAAATAAGCAGAATTAATTTAGGCCAAAGAATCTTCTTCCGTAATATCCTAACTAGGAGAAAACAAAGGAACTTCCCTCTGATTTGATTAACATTCAAGAGAGGAAGGAGGGAGTAGGGATTGGGAAGTTAACAAAACAGTACTCACTGCTACTCCCCTGCTCAGCTCCTTGCTTGCTTGTCCTGGGTGGGGCCTTTGGTTGGGCAGATTTGGAAAAGTAGCATGGTAAATAATGAAACAGGATGGCTAAATTTGCTCTATATTGGAAACAGCAGAGAGTAAGTGGTGAAGAGAAAGAATGGATTGGATGGCTTCACGGGTCATTTGTCCACCTGGGATGTCAGAATGTTTGTCCAGCACAACATGGATGATCTGTGACCTGTGTTCTCTGTTCTAGTAAACTAACACAGAAGAGATAATGTTTGTCTTCATGCTTCTGGATGATCTATTTCTGCTGCAAAACTTGCAGCAAGACTGCTAATCAAGAGGAAAATGCAGCTGTGTCTTGGTGATAAAAATTGCTTTCCAGTGACTGACTGTGTTCGTCGGTCTTCTGCAAGGGAAATCAAGAGTAAAGGATGGCCAAAGTTTCCATCACACTGCTGCACACACAGAGAGAAGTTACTCAAATGGCCAAAACAAGGGTTAAAGTCATAGAAATAGATTCAGCATGGAGTCAAAATGAACCCTTCCTCTTTACATAAACTGTACTTGAAATTCTGAATTTGGATCTTGTCCTAGGCTAGCAATATGCCCTGTGTCCTCTCTTGTGATGCTGGCCCATGGCTTCCAGGCAATCACAGGGTTTTTAGGGGAAGCACACTGACTGAAGCTGCCCACCCTGGGTAGGCTCTCTAGTAACCGTTTGCATGAGTTGTTTTATGACAGGAGG
>NW_011478848.1:762-1582 GCF_000754665.1 Bison bison bison | reverse complement strand
CACTCTCTGTCACTTTCTAGGTTGAAAGCTGTGCTGCCGTATATATGGAATGAGTCCCAAATTTTCACGGCTCTGCTGAGTAAACAGAAATAGAATGATGTTACAACATCACTATTCTGACAGTCTGCTGGTTTCACTATGCCAGGCTATATGCTAAACATTCACAGAAAACTGTAAAAATTAAACATTTGGAAAATACCAAGTGTTCATGAAGCACTGGAGTAACTCATACTCAACTTCACACAGCATCGGGGGAGAACAGTTTGGTATGTTCAATAAAATAAACAAGAGCCTAGTTAATAACCCACAGTTCCAGTATTTCGCATGTAATGGTCACAAAGAAGCACTAAACCATGCTTACAGAATGTCCTGAGCAGCATTGCTCCTAAAGGCAAAAACTAGAATCGGCCCAAGTGGGCTTCCATGGGAGAAAGGACTAATTTATTCATTGGAAGAAGATGCACTGGGATCTTATACAACAGAAAAACAGTACAGCAGCTGCATGCATCAGTATGAAGTTCAAAAAACACACACAGAGAAAAATATGTTGTAGGAGTATTATATTCATACACTACTAAATAAGCTAAAATGAAAAACAGGTAATTGATGTGTTAAACATATAGAGTGAGAGCAAGAGAATAAGTAATATGCATTTGCACTGTGAGTAATTCTAGATTGATTAGAGGAAGGGGAGGTCAGGCACGAGTGTTCAGGTGACTCTGAGGTACTGATAATTTGTTATTGTTCAATCGTGTCCCATTCTGGCAACCCCATGGATTGCAGCATGCCAGGCTTCCCTGTCCTGCGTCATCTCTCAGAG
>NW_011478848.1:0-662 GCF_000754665.1 Bison bison bison | reverse complement strand
TTTGATCCATTTCAAGTTTATTTTTGTGTATGATGTTAGAGAATGTTTTAATGTAATTCTTTTATATGTAGCTGTCCAGTTTTCCTTGGAACCCCATATTGAAGATGCTGTCTTTTCTACATTGTATATTCTTGCCTCCTTTGTGGTAAATAAATTGACCATAGCTGTGTGAGTTTAAATGAAGTTTTCAGTTGTTAGTGAGCTCTTACGAAATCAGATGTCTGACCCTTAAAAGTTGAAGATTTTCCCGCCTGGCATGTCGATTTTTTAGTGGGTCAGTTTCAACCGTAAGACTGATAAGCAAATGTACTTAGGAAAACTCTGCCATTGTAGTGTAACAACAGCCAGGTGTAACAGCACCCCAGTGACAGGCTGTCATCAAATGAGCATGGCTGTGTTCCAATACAATTGTATTTAGGGCTGTTGAAATTTGAATTTTAGAAAATTTTTTTCTAAAAAAAATTACTGCTCTTTTAGCATTTTCCAATCATTTGGAAATACAAAATTCATTTTCAGCTTGTGGGCTGTACATAAATAGACGGCGGGTCAGATTCAGGTTGTAAGCCATTGTTTGCTAACCTCTGTTTCAGAAAACATGTATACTTTTAAAACTGTAGAAATGAATTACTACAACCAAATAAAAATTTACAATTGAAACTGAT
>NW_011478847.1:11869-14333 GCF_000754665.1 Bison bison bison | reverse complement strand
GCTGGACCACCAGAGAAGTCCCAGCTTGGAGATTTAATACTAAGACCCAACAGTTGTAATCACAGTTGCTGTTTTGTTGGTGTGTGTGCATGTGTGTGACATGTCTATAAGTATTTCCTACTTCAAGTCAGGGCTGGTCTGGGCTATAGGGTGGGATGAACCTAGAGAGACTGATGGTTTTAATTGGGAGATGGTAGAGAAAGAAAAACAGGGCCAAGTCTGATAAGAAAAATTTAAGATACTGTAGAATTATGTGATAGGTATCATGATTAAATTAGAGGTTTTGAATACAGAGACAAGTGTAATTTGGGAAGAGTTTATAGAAGAGTTAGTGCTTGAAAAAGGATCAATATGACAGATACTATTATTGTTATCTCTTTTTTCAGGGCATGTCCTCAACCCACCATGATGATTTTCAATAACACCACATCCTCCCCTTCAACCTTCCTCCTCACTGCATTCCCTGGGCTGGAACTCGCTCATGTCTGGATCTCCATCCCTGTCTGCTGTCTCTACATCATTGCTCTCTTGGGAAATACTATGATCCTGTTTGTCATCTTTGTTAAGCAGCATCTCCACAAGCCCATGTACTATTTCCTCTCTATGCTGTCAGCTGCTGATTTGTGTCTGACCATCACGACCCTCCCCACTGTGCTTGGGGTTCTCTGGTTTCATGCCCGGGAAATCAGCTTTAAAGCTTGCCTCATTCAAATGTTCTTTGTACATGCTTTCTCCTTCCTGGAGTCCTCAGTGCTGGCAATTATGGCTTTTGACCGCTTCATGGCTATCTGTAACCCACTGAAATATGCCACTGTCCTCAAAGACATGATGATCATGGTGATCGGACTATTCATTTGCGTACGACAACTAATTTTCATCTTTCCCATGCTTCTAGCCTTGAAGACTGTATCTTTCCAGGAAAGAAAGGAGCTTTCCCATCCATTTTGTTACCACCCAGATATAATCAGAGATACATATTCCAACCCCTGGATCAACAGCTTTTTGGGCTTGTTTCTTCAGCTCTACATGACTGGTACTGACTTAATGTTCATTCTTGTCTCCTATGTCCTGATAATCCGTGCTGTCCTGAGCATCGTGGCCCCCAAGAAGCAAAAAAAAGCTCTCAACACTTGTGTGTGTCACATTTGTGCTGTCACTATTTTCTATGTGCCAATGATCAGCCTGTCCTTTACACATCGCCTCCTTAGCTCTACTCCGAGGGTGATCTGTAGTATTTTGGCCAATGTTTATTTGCTCTTACCACCTGTAGTGAACCCTATCATTTACAGCTTGAAGACCAGGACGATCCGCCAGGCTATGCTCCAGCTACTTCAAACTAAAGGTTCATGGAGCCGTAATGTGAGGGGTCTTAGAGGATCATGGGACTGAAGGGGAGAAATTGTCAGTACATAAAGTATATTTAAGTAGGAGAGGGATTTATATCCATGTCATCCTCAGGCACTGTAGTTACTAAGACAATTTCAGTAAAATTATAGGAGTAGGAAGATGAGAATCCCCTAAATTTATCAAAGAGTTCAAACAAATAAACAATATTCAAAACCAAATTAATTGTGTATTAGTCCCTCAAACATTTGGGGCTTCCCTGGTAGCTCAGTTGGTAAAGAATCTGCCTGCAGTGTGGGAGACCTAGGTTTGATCCCTGGGTTAGAAAGATCCCTTGGAGGAGGGCATGGCAACCCACTCCAGTATTCTTTCCTGGAGAATCCCCACGGACAGAGGAGCCTGGCGGGCTAGAGTCCATGGGGTGGCAAAGAGTCAGACATGACTGAGCGACTAAGCACAGCACAGCACAGCCTTCAAACATTTAAAACCACTATGTGGACTTTTGTGCATAATAAAAGCACAGAAAGACTAAACACACACAGAGTGAAGTCATCTTCATCCATTCAGTCAAACAATTTAATTATCTGCTTAAAAATGATAATTCTAAGGACCAAAATAAATGACAATAATTTTATTTTTCATTCACTGAACAAAACCATTTATTTCTGTGGTCAAATTTCCCAGTGGTAATTGAAGATTTTTGGTTGAGCTGGTAAACAGAAGAGTTACATGTGTATGCAAAGGTTCACACATAAAAATTTGTAATTAACTAGGTAATTATTGTACACTGGCTTCATTTCCTAAATCACTTCCAGAGACCACTGCCTCCTTCTGGATACATGCCCTGAATTTCTCTTTTTGTTTTTTCCCTTTAATCTTTTTCCTCCTTAACAAAAATGAAACTTTCCAAGTTCTGATTTGTTACAACTCCAATGAGTGCAATTTATAAAATCACATATTGCGTTTTATTATTTTCCCACTGCCTTGACAGTTTAATATAGTTCTGATTCTGATTCTATGCCCCTCTTCAGTATCTACTGTACCTCAGGACTGAAACTTCTCTCTATTCACTTTGGTTTCTTGAGTTGTTAATTTTCTCCCTAACTGTTAGGCTCCTTGA
>NW_011478847.1:4367-10565 GCF_000754665.1 Bison bison bison | reverse complement strand
TTGAGAGAATTCTCCCAACTTTTGTTTCACACAAAGGGTTATGAAATCTTAATTCCACTCAGAAATTCATGTGTAAGCTCAATGGACCAAACGGACACTCTGATCTAAGCCACTTATCTCCTCCCTCTAAGCCAGCTTCCTATTTCTAGTAGACAGGGAGTTGTTGTTTAATCTCTAAGTTGTGTCTGACTCTTTGTGACTCCATGGACTGCAGCATGCCTGGCTCCTCTGAACTCCCCTATCTCTCAGAGTTTGCTCAAATTCATGTCCATTGATTCAGTAATGTTATCTAATCATCTCACCCTCTGCCATCCCCTTCTCCTTTTACCTTCATTTCCCCCCATAATCAGGGTCTTTTTCAATGAGTCAGTTCTTCACATCAGGTGGCCAAAGTATTGTAACTTCATGGATCACAGCGTTGTCCTGGTGATGGGGCTTGCATAACTCAATGAAATTATGAGCCAGGCTGCGCAGAGCCCTCCAAGATGGACAGGTCCCAGTGAAGAGTTCTGACAACCCGTGGTCCACTGGAGAACGAAATAGCAACCCACTCTGGTATTCTTGCCTGGAAAACCAGACAGGGAACCCCACTCCCAAATTCTGGTATGTTTGCCTCAGCTTTCTGTTCAGCTCAAGCACTAACAAGCCTGTAACTCTGCTTTGCTCAAACCCCAACCCACTTTTCTCTAACCATAAGCAATGATGTCCACGTATTGTTTATAGTGAATATTATCTGTATGATTTCCTTTTTATACAGAATATTCAGATTTTTTTTGATATCTCACTGGAATCACTTAAATGTCACACAAACGTGTATGCCTGAAGCCAGTATTTTATGTGGAGAAAAATCAATGTATGAGCATGCAGAAAGTAGTGCAAATGGAAATAACATTTGTTTTTTTAGACTCCAAGACCAGCATAACAGCAAAGAAGCCGTTTTGGCCTTGGGCATTTTGTGGGAAACCTTTATATTTCATCATACCATAATTCAGTATTTCAGATTTCAATGTTGCATCTTCATGTTGCTGCCAAATGTCTCTTTGGTTATAACCCCTTCAATGGGATAGAATACAACTATTATGTAAAAGTTCAATAGTCCCAAGGTATAGACATGAAATATCTATACCTCATCACAGAAGAAAAGGACTAAGAATGGAAGACATTTTTATTAGTCAGGCAGCCTATTAGTAAGCCCAGAATGAAAAAAAAAAATCTTAAGGAAAGAGACTTAAGTAAGAGAATTTTGTGAATTTAGGTAAGAATTGTAGGAATGAGGTGAGGCAGAAAAACTGTCACAGAACTGGGCATGTTCTAGATGAGGTTACACAGTACCCTTTGAGGACTCCAGGGAATGACATAAAATGCCAACCAATGTTTTTCAATATTTATGTTTTTGAGTCCAGACATTATTCTGCCTAGAGAGGAAAGAGGGCTTGTATAGCAGCTATGAAAGGCTGGTGGAAATGAAGAACTATGAAACAAGAAAGAAAAATATTTTTCTTTAAAGAGCATCACACTACAGCAGAGACTATCACTCTGAAACCGTCCTGTGGCAGAGCAGACAGCCCACACCACACCCTAAGCTAACCATCCAAACATTCCTTCACCAGTTCTTACCAATAACAATGGCTTTTTAATTGCTTCTTTGGAAGAGATTTCTAAAATTTGTTTTCCTTTTCTTTTTTTTTTTTTGATCCACAACACTTCACAATTCATATATTTAAAAACATCTGGAAAAATACATATATATATATATATTTAAAATTTTCATAAGTCTGATACCCAAATGCATTAGAAGCAAACAACAAAGCTAACATGAACTGTTGTGAATATACTTATGGACATTATTTGTTTCAATTGTGTGAATATTAACACATTTCACTTCAGTAATATAACTGTGTTAGAATACAGGATAATGCCCCAAGTGTTGCAGGGCCTTTCTAAAGTATAAAAAAGTCTGAGTTCTGAACATTTTGAGTGAGCAATTATAGAAATGTGTAATCGTTCTTCCAGTTTTATGATGGTCAGTATATAAAGCAGCCTGCTATATGTGTTAATCTTTCATTCCTCCGAATGTACTTTTCATATTCAACTCAAAATTCAATTGTGCAATACCAAAATTGCCTGCTCAGTGTTGAAACACTTTCATCAGTGTACTCTGTAGTAGTTGCTATTAGTAGAAGACTTTGCATTTTGGTGTTATTTCAAGCAATGCATTTAATATATTTGGGTTTTTCTTAAAAAAATTATAAATGTCATATATATGTATATTTATATATAATTAAACTTTTGTGAATATATTGGGAAATACAGAAAAGTATTTAAAAGATAACAAAAATCATTCACAATTCTACCACTGAGAAATATTATATGATCTATGACCTAAACTCTTTAATAATCCAACGTAGTACACACACAACATATATTTATGAACCAGGGTAGTAGTGTATATTTCAACATATATTTCTACTTGTAGATTTGCCTGATGTTACTCACTATTCTCCATTAAATCATATTTTATATTAGATTAACTTCCTTTAGGAAGCTTTCCTCTGATTCTTCACTAAAAAAGGCAAACTGCCATTCTTTTATTTGTGCTTTCTTACATTCATGCTTAAACTTACCGTACTTTACTCAGTGAATTTAACTATTTGTTTTTTCTCCCTACCACCAGACTATAAGCTTGAGAGTAGGCCTATGTTTTATTTTCATTTAATCCTAAACATCTAATTTAGTGTTTAGCAAATACCACTTAGTTCTGACTGCTGAGTTGTATGGGTGAATAATATTTAATATTAGTTGTATATCATGGTTTATGTTATACTTCCTATTATTTAGCATTTAAATATTTTATAGCATTTTTATTATAGAAAATAATTCTCAAAATATATTCTTATAAATACATATTTGACCACACATAGGATTTGAATTGTTAAATTGAATGGATTAGTTTGTAGGCTCTGGAAACACACTGCCTGGGGTAGATTCAAGTTTCTAACACCATAGTTCTGTGTCCCTGGATAAGCTAACTGCTCAAAGCTTTAAATTCTTAATCCCCATAACAGGGGGGAACTCATAAAATCTACCATGCTCTTGCAAAAATTAATGGAGTTAATGCAGGTAAATATTTAGCCCAAAGTCTGGTACCTAGTAAATGGTGAATGTTGCATATATCATATTATTATCTTCTAAATTGTAATGATTTAAAAGCCATTCAAATATCTAATTGCTTTTCACTTTTCCTTTCAGCTTTTACATTTTTCTTATTTCTTTAGAAAATTGTTCCCATCCAGAGGTTAATTTATTTACTTAAAGTAGATTTAAAATTTAGCTTTGAACATACTTATTCATTTATCTTATTTTTGTGTGTGATTAAAGATCACAAACACATGTGTAGTTTAAATAGGTGCTGATTTTTTCTACCATAATTGTTTGAATAGTCAACCTATTTCAATATTGTTTTGATATTCCTTAATTATATATTAAGTTTTCATATCATGTATGGTATACTGAAGTGTGTTTTTTATATTTCCTTGTTTTTCCCATTAATTCATTGACCAAACTACACAGAATTTATAGCTGAGTAATAGTTGTTCTTATTATAAAGAGCCTTGTTACAATTTTTATTTATTATTATCATACTCTTCAGTTTAATCTTATACATCTATTTTTGGAGTTATTGGGTGAATTTCTAAATATGCTACTGGGAGCTTGATTGAAAATGCGTTAAACCTGTATGGTAATTGAGGAAAAGTGACAAACTGAAACGTATTTACTCTTCTGATCAAGAAATGTTTACTGACATCTTATGACTTGAGTTATTGTAAGGATTTGAATTTCTGAGTCGAGGGTAAACACTAAAAAGAGAATAAGTATTCTTTCTCATGTTTTTCACGACAATGTATTTGCTCTTTCTTGTGGTTAAACAGAACATTAACTGTTTTTTAGGAAGCTTCTTTAACCTAAAATGTATAGTTACTCCTTAATGATTTTGGCAATAGGTTTTCTATCATTCTAGATATTCTGTATGCCTGAAATTTATCATCATATTCTGAATTGTTAAGAGTTTTTACTGCTGTTGTTCAGCAATAAAATGTGTTGAGAGTTGAGAAATGTGTCAGACTACTATTCAGATGTCATTTCCATACAAGTGCTGGAGATATGCCAATCAGTGTGATGTGTGCAGTTGTTTTAAAGAAATGAATTACAGGAAAGAGAGGCAGACATGTGAACTAATAAACATAACATAATTGGAAACTGTTAGGGTCCTCAGAGAATTAATAGTACAAACTGGGAGGATGTACAAAAGGTTGTCCTTCATTTTCCTAAAGAAGCTATAGACATTGAGACATCAGTTTTTGAACAAGAACTCAGTGAAATTCACCTGGGGACATCAAATCTATAGTAATATTTAGCCATCTGAGAACAACTTCTTCAAATGCTTTTTGGGAACATCAATACTATTAATTATTTATGATTTTGACTCACAAAGTAAAACACTGAAATTTATTAACAGTAATTTTCTCTCACTGCACAGTACAAATTGTTGGTTGCTGCTAGGGTGCTTCAGTCATGTCTGAATCTGTGAGACCCCATAGACTGCAGCCCAACAGGCTCCGCCCTCCCTGGGATTCTCCAGGCAAGAACACTGGAGTGGGTTGCCATTTCCTTCTCCAATGCATGAAAAATGAAAAGTGAAAGTGAAGTCTCTCAGTCGTGTCCGACTCTATGCGACGCTATAGACTGCAGCCTACCAGGCTCCTCTGTCCATGGGATTTTCCAGGCAAGAGTACTGGAGTGGGGTGCCAGTGCCTTCTCTGAATTGTTGGTTAGCTTATTCTAAATTTTATGCTTTCTATTTTTGTCCCCAACTAAATACTCGTGAGTAAAACATGAACAAAAACCAAATGACATAATTTATAGGAAATAATTTACCTTTTTAAAAGTGCAATTATATATGCATGAATATTATTTTATATTCCTTAATATATGTCTAATATGTCATTTTCTCTATTAGCTCAAAATTATTTCTAGCATTCTTAGTGTAATTGAACATGCCAAATACCAAATACCAAAATACCAAGTATCTAAAAGCATTGAAATCATTATTTTAGAACATATATTTTAAGGCATCTAAGAATATCAATGCTTTAAAAATTACCATGCTACTATTAAGAGCTTTCCTATTTCTTACTAATAGCAGAACTGCCCCTCTGTTCTTTTAGTAAATATGGCTTTTTGGAACCCTGTTGTAAGTTAGAGGAAAAGAAAAGCAAACCTACTCTATCTTAAAGAATATTATGAGTTTATGGTCAGTTCAAGGCTGCATGCATGCTCAACTGTGTCTGACTCTCTGTGACCCCATAGATTATAGTATACCAGGTTCCTCTGTCAGTGGGATTTTCCAGGCAAGAATACTGGGGTGAGTTGACAGTTCCTCCTCCAGGGGATCTTCCTGATCCAGGAATCAAACCCATGTCTCCTGCGTCACCTGCATTGGCAGGCAGATTCTTTACTGCTGAGACACTTTGTCTCTATTTGATGGTTAAGAATAGAGCAAAGACAACATCACTGATTATTAGAGAAATGTATATCAAAACTAAACTACAATGAGGTATCACCTCACACTGGTCAGAATAGGCATCATCAAAAAATCTACAGATAACAAAAGGGTATAGAGAAAATGGAATCCTCTTATACTGTTAGTGGGAATGTAAATTGGTGCAGTCACTATGAAGACAGTATGGAAGTTTCTTAAAAAACTAAAATATAGTTACCATGCTTGCATGCCTGCTATGTTGCTTCAGTCATGTCTGACTCTGTGAGACCCTATGTAATGTAGCCCAGCAGGCTCCTATGTCCATAGGATTCTCCAGGCAAGAATACTGGAGTGGATTGCCATGCCCTCCTCCAGGGGATCTTCCCAACCCAGGAATTGATAGTTACCATATGTTCCAGCAATCCCACTCCTTGGCATATATCCAGAGAAAACACCAACTCAAAGAGATTCATGCACCCCAATGTTCATAACAGCACTATTTACAATAGCCAAGACATGGGAGCAACCTAAATGTCCATAGACAGATGAATGCATAAAGAAGATATGGTATATTTATACAGTGAGATATTACTCAGCCGTTAGAAAGAGTGAAATAATGCAGTTTGCAGCAACATGGATGGACCTGGAGATTATCATAC
>NW_011478847.1:1276-2197 GCF_000754665.1 Bison bison bison | reverse complement strand
TATGTCCTGCAAATAAATTCCCCTTTTACTATTAGGTTTTGCCCCTCCCCACCTATAATCTAATTAAACAATTTATACAGTCAGGCTGAACTATAGGGTAGCTCTTTCTGCTTGATCCAAAATGAAGGTAGAATTAAGAAGAAAAGAAAAAAAACTGCAAGAAATAGATTTTAGCAAAGCAGTTAGGAAGTGGTTTCTCCAATTTCTAGAGATGTTTGCTCCAAACACTTTTCAGGCCAGGCTTCTAAAGCTGATTTCACTTGCAAACTCTCTGTAGAGCTTGCTACCATTGTTGGTAACACCATCCACCAAGTAGAAACAGCTGTGACATCGTAAAGGTATAAACTCAACACTTGCTCAGTCAGATCAAGAGATGAAAAAGAGAGATGGCTCTTAACAAGCTGAAAGAGGGAAAAAAAGGAATAAATATGTTAGAGAGATTAAAAAGAGAAAATATCAGAAACTATTACTCTGTCCTAGACATTCTTTAGACAATTTTTACACATAGTTTCACTTTCAAAATATTTGTTCCATTTTTACTTGAACTTAAAAATAAATGTTTATCTGTGAAATTTCATACACTTACTGATGAACAGGAGATAGTAAAATAGCAGAATTACTTTGAGGATAAGAGATAGTGGGCAAAGTCCTGATCAGTCTGAAACATAATAAATCTCCTACTAACAATCAGTTCAGTTCATTTCAGTCTCTCAGTCATGTCTGACTCTTTGCGACCCCATGAATCACAGCATGCCAGGCCTCCCTGTCCATCACCAACTCCCGGAGTTTACCCAAACTCATGTCCATCGAGTTGGTGATGCCATCCAGTCATCTCATCCTTTGTCATCCCCTTCTCCTCCTGCCCCCAATCCCTCCCAGCATTGGGGTCTTTTCCAGTGAGTCAACTCTTCGCATGAGGTG
>NW_011478847.1:0-1084 GCF_000754665.1 Bison bison bison | reverse complement strand
CTCAGCCTTCTTCACAGTCCAACTCTCACATCCATACATGACCACTGGAAAAACAATAGCCTTGACTAGACGAACCTTTGTTGGCAAAGTAATGTCTCTGCTTTTGAATATGCTATCTAGGTCGGTCATAACTTTCCTTCCAAGGAGTAAGTGTCTTTTAATTTCATGGCTACAACCACCATCTGCAGTGATTTTGGAGCCCTCCAAAAATAAAGTCTGACACTGTTTCCACTGTTTCCCCATCTATTTCCCATGATGTGATGGGACCAGATGGCATGATCTTCGTTTTCTGAATGTTAAGCTTTAAGCCAACTTTTTCACTCTCCTCTTTCACTTTCATCAATAGGCTTTTTAGTTCCTCTTCACTTTCTGCCATAAGGATGGTATCATCTACATATCTGAGGTTATTGATATTTCTTCTGGCAATCTTGTTTTCAGCTTGTGCTTCTTCCAGCCCAGCATTTCTCATGATGTACACTGCATATAAGTTAACTAAGCCGGGTGACAATATACAGCCTTGGCGTACTCCTTTTCCTATTTGGAACCAGTCTGTTGTTCCATGTCCAGTTCTAACTTTTGCTTCCTGACCTGCATATGGCTTTCTCAAGAGGCAGGTCAGGTGGTCTGGTATTCCCATCTCTTTCAGAATTTTCCACAGTTTATTGTGATCCACACAGTCAAAGGCTTTGGCATAGTCAATAAAGCAGAAATAGATGTTTTTCTGGAACTCTCTTGCTTTTATGATGATCTAGTAGATGTTGGAAATTTGATCTCTGGTCCCTCTGCCTTTTCTAAAACCAGCTTGAACATTTGGAAGTTCACGGTTCACGTATTGCTGAAGCCTGGCTTGGAACATGAGCATTACCCTATTAGTGTATAAAGGGCCCAGTGCATTTGTTTCTCAAGTGCAGTGACTCATGTGGAGAAATTACTCAAGAATTTCAAGTAAATTTATTGCCTTGAGAGGAGACAGTCTTACATGTTATTACTAAAAAAAATTAAAATTCAGGGATACTATCTCTAAGATGAATGATATCTCAGACTCTTTATATACACTTCATTTAATTCTCAGAGAAACCTTGTG
>NW_011478846.1:31351-35116 GCF_000754665.1 Bison bison bison | reverse complement strand
AATATTTTTAAATGATTCAAGTATCTCTTTCCTCCAAGGTCTTATTATCATAAAATCTCTCTGTAATAAGAAGATTCCCAGATCTCAATCAATGGAACACTATATTTCAAGGAACATTTGCTACAAACAAAAATGCCAGGGCAACATGTTCCAGTCTTCTTTGTCAATCTCTTTCTTTTTATTATTGCCTTTGCCTTTTCCAGCTATTAACAACTAGATCTACTATTGAGATCCATTTCTAGATCCAGACCCAGAGCCTATGTCAATCATCCAAACTATAACTAAGGCTAAGTGATTGAGGATATGGGGATTTTGAAGGTACACACAATGAAATAATTTAAATGTACTGTGAAAATTGTAAAGACTCCTTTACCCTAGCATGATGTGTATTAGCAATGTACCCTAGATGACTATGTAGCCTCCGAGTCATAGATCCTACTCACTGTACCCTGTGTCACAGTCAGATCTCTTGGAACCAACTAAAGACTCCACCTGTGCTTTTTACCTGGAATCATCTGCTGCTGGATGTATCCTGTCCTCTTCTTCCATGAAATATTTTGGGCCTTCATGAATTCCTTGGAAACAATACCTTGGATTGTTTCTACCATTGCTGATACCAGCCTCCTCTGACTTGCAATACTTCTGGCCTCAGTGTTGCCACCCATTCTCAGCCTGAATCCTGAACTCACTGTAATTATACTGCCTTGGTATGTGTTGTATTGGAATTTGGCTTGTGTAAGAATCATGGAGTGCATGTGTGCTGAGTCAGTTCAATCATGTCAAGACTCTTTGCAACCCTATGGACTGTAGCCCACCAGGCTCCTTTGTCCATGGGATTCTCCAGGCAGGAATACCGGATTGAGTTGCCACGCCCTCCTCCAGGGCATCTTCCCGACCCAAGGATCAAACCCGTGTCTCTTGTGTCTCCTGCATTGGCAGACTGATTCTTCCTCACTAGCACCACCTGGGAAGCCCAAATGTGGGTAAACTAGAGGAAGGAAGACAAAGCCAACCTGATTTATTTTCACATGAACCATGAATCATGTAAATGATACTTAGTTGCTACCTCTTTCAAAAGCCTTTGGTGATTCCACTGGCCTCCATTATAAGGTTTCTAATTCTTCATGCTAGCAATCAAGGCCCTGCACAGTAGCCTCTACCTAACTTTCTAACCTCAATTCCCATTACTCCACTACATAAAATTTTGAGATCCTTGAGGGCAGAGGCTTTATCTTCTTTACTAGTAGCCTGGCACTCTATATCTGGCACATTGTGGTGCTCAGTAGATATAACAGCTAAAAATTATTGAGTTCTTTACTCTGGGCTATGCATGTAAAACATGAACTATTTTACAGCTGTCACCTCACTTTACAAGCATCATCTCATGTAATCCTGCCAATTAATGAAATAGATACTACACTAATTTGCCAAATGTCATCCAGCTAGGGAAATTGTATAACGAGGATTTGAATCCAGATCTGTTTATCCTCAGAGCTTGTGCCATTAATAACTACACCTTTTTAGTTCAATGGTGTCTGTATAATAAATAGTTGAGCCAAACTATACTCTTGTTTGGGCTTCCCTGGTGGCTCAGACATTAAAGAACCTGCCTGCTAATGCAGGAGACCCAGGTTTGAGCCCTGGGTTGGGAAGATACCCTGGAGAAGGGAATGGCAACCCACTTCAGTATTCTTGCCTGGAGAATTCCATGGATAGAGGAGCCTGGCAGGCACATAGGGTCTCAAAGAGTTGGATATGGCTCAGCAACTAACATTTTCACTACTTTTCATACTCTTGTTTGCCAAACACGACAAACTTACTGCAGCTTATGTGCCTTTGCTGCTGCTGCTAAGTCACTTTAGTCGTGTCCGACTCTGCGCTACCCCATAGGTGGCAGCCCACCAGGCTTCCCCGTCCCTGAGATTCTCCAGGCAAGAACACTGGAGTGGGTTGCTATTTCCTTCTCCAATGCATGAAAGTGGAAAGTGAAAGTGAAGTCGTTCAGTCGTGTCTGACTCTCAGCAACCCCACAGACTGCAGCCCACCAGGCTCCTCTGTCCATGAGATTTTCCAGGCAAGAGTACTGGAGTGGGGTGCCATATGTGCCTTTACAAGCACCTTTCCCTCAACTGAAAGACTCCCCCCACAGTTTCTAGGTCTTTAGCTACTCCTTGGGCCTTAGGTTATTTCAATGCTGAGTACTTATGTTTGGATACCTGATAAATGCTTCCTTCTATTTGTAGTTCTACTTTATGATACTCATAGCTAGGCTCTAAGCCCTTGGAGGGGAGGATTCACATCTTACACTGTTAAGTATTCTCAGCCTTAAGCATCAAGTATAGGAACTTAGATCAACTAAGTAATATTTCCTATTGGTGACAGCTTAAATGGGGATGAAAAAACAAATTGAAGTAAGGGTCATGATTAATTATAGTTGGCAAGAGATCTATATTACATAAGGATGCATTAAGACATTAAAGTCCTTTCATGTGCAAATATTAGTTACTAGGATGAGAAAGTGAAGGGACAGGGAAGAAATAGTTATCATCATAACCATTGTCCTTACAAGTAAATCTGCTTCAGAGGTTGAATTATCCTGTTATGCCTTTCTTAGACCAATTTATGTCTATCTTAGACCAATCTATGGCAACTTCCAGAAATCAGAAATTAGTTGCTTAGGTTGGACATAAGTATTTTTGCATTTGTGAAGTAATTTACATTTATAAAACTGCTTTAAAATAATTATGTTCACAGCAGATCAAACAAGCCTGAACAGGAAACCTGGGAGGGACTTCAAAGACTTCCTGATGACCAGGGACTGCCTATGGTAGGAAATCTTTGGTTAAACTCTATGTAGATCTCTTTTTCTCAAGAGAGGATCAGATTTCATTGATCTCCATGTTCCAAAGCTGTTCATGAACCCTGCTGTTCTGGATGTGTGACAGCTATTTATTTCTCAGGGAAAAGGGAACTAAATTAAGCATCTTTATTTTACTCTCCTTGGCTAGACAAATGTAATGCTATATTGGAACAGGTTAATGGTTCACTAAGTAATATTCAGAACCATGAGTTATAAAAGAAGAGAGGCCCATATGTGAATCTTCTCTAATGTATAAGAAAATATGTGAAATTCAAAGTTGGGCATTTTCTTCTGACTTTGGTAGGTGACTACCTTTGCTGGGGTTTTAACCTGGTGATTTCAAAAACTATGAGATCAAGTATGTCACTCCATTAAAAAAATACATACATATATATATATATACACACATATTTAAAATATATATATATATATGTAAAGTCATGTCATTATATATAATTATTTTTACATTCTATTCTCTTTACATTAGGAGAAAAGGTCTGTGGAAGATGTCTCCATGTACATTAACACTGAAGAGAGACTATCTAAAATTTTCTTCCCCCAGATAACCCTGATCTCTGCTATGGAGCATGGAATTTGATTACCTTGCTAGTGTTCACTTACATTGCATAACTAACAAAATTATTAATAGCTATAAAACTTTCAAGTCTTTAAAGATGCAGTTGCTAGGCTTCTCTCAATGGTCTCTCGCAGCAGCAAATTCTAAGCTGATAAGAAGCTGCATGCTGACTTTAATTTTAAATGTATTTTCCATTAATTTAATTGAACCTGTTCTTGCTTTTCTGCAATGGCACCAAGAATCAGAAAGGCATTCCTGTCTCTCCCACCACACCTCCATGGATGGAAGAAATCAGACCTGGATTTTCTCACTTGTCATCTTCAGGCTG
>NW_011478846.1:29621-31225 GCF_000754665.1 Bison bison bison | reverse complement strand
GCCTATCTTTTTCACTTTAAGGTTTCTTTTTGAATGACCCTGCTCTTGACCCAGGGCATGGAATCTGAGAGCTGTATGGGGGTGGAGTGTGGGGAGGATGTTCTGGAGCTCAGCAGATGGATCCCAGGAGTACAATGACTTACCAGCCCCCTTGTGATTGTTGCCAAAACGCCTTCCTGTTTTCAAAAGTGTTTTGTCCCCTGCTCTTTTGTTTTGCTGTGCTAGGAGACTGCAGTTCCTTATGATGCCTGGTTTTGCTAGGGACCAAAATCTGCTATTTCAAGGAAATGCAGCTGTTTGCTTTGGTGGGTGACTTGAGAGAGGGAATGTTTCCACCCTCTCTCCCCAACCTCCTTGTTACCCCACCCCAACTTGAACTCCACTGGTTGGCTCATCATCTTACAAAGCATTGATTTTAAAAACTCACTATTTGCTTTTGATTGTTTGGCTGGGGTTGCAACGAAGTCATTGATAGATCTCATTTTAAGCTATCATCCTGTCCACTCTTTTCGGTCAGCCTTCCAGAACTGATTGCCTCTTTCCCCAAATGAAACTGCACAGCCAGACAGCGAGGCTTTCTCAAGTTCCACTGTTTGCTAGGGCAGAAAACACGCAGAGCTGCCTGGGCTTCAAGCTAGGCCAGCTCTGCTCCAAGACTGTTAGTTTTCTTACCAGCCTGTCATTAGGTGCAAGATTTAATTTGATCACTGCTGCCTAGGCGGCTATCCCTGAGTGGATACTTCCTGGTACTGATGTCACTGCCTTTTGTGATCTATGCTGAAAGGGACCAGCCCAGCTCAGCCCAGCTGATGTCTTCTGTGATACAGGACACCATCTTTCTCTACCCCTCCCAGCTTTTGGAAGAAAGGTCATTGGTTCTCTCTCACCGTCCTGGACCCAGCTGCAGGCAATAGACACAAATTAATATGCGTTCCCTCCCCAAGTCCAGTGCACCAGTATGCAAACTCTTGGACCCCATATGGGGATGCTTTCCAGGCTGGTAAGCCATTGTTTTCTTCTCATTCAAAAAAGGTGAATAATTTCTCTGTTGCTAAAATGATTTTTCTGTCACTTCTGCTCTATCTGTCCCCTTTGTGGTGCTCTCTCTGCTTCCTACCGGGATCTCCATCTTTCAGTTTACTCTCCACTGCCCTAGGGCTTGTCAACCTGAACAGATATTGTGCATTGCACTGTTAGTGGAATACGTGACATGCCTTTGGTACTTACATTGCTAGCCCAGGTAATGTAACTGCAATTGTCAAACCAGAAGTTCTTCACGTTTATTAGTTGTCTTTCTTTCCTTCTTAAGTTGACATTAAACCAACTAGTAAGTTTCCTAGTTCAGTGACAAATTAGTCAGTGGAGCAGCTGGAACTCTCAGGGAGTTACACAAGGCTTCTTCTGATTTCTGGGAGAAGTTTTAGAAGAACCAAGAACAACCCCAGGCTCAGCCTGGTCACCTAGGACTAAAGAATGTACAGCAGGTCAGGGGTCTTCATTGAAATAATCTTTTGCCCAAGATAACTAGAGAAACCCAGGAAGCTGGCTCATCAGATTTTTTGTACTCCTCTTTTTACCAGCTCTTTGGCTATTACTATTTATTT
>NW_011478846.1:24768-29521 GCF_000754665.1 Bison bison bison | reverse complement strand
TATTTGAACTTAAGACAAAAGGGTTTTCCTAGCACGGAGTTCACACATCTACCCCAGCTCCATCACCATCTATCTCCAAGTTTTCAAGATCTGATTTGCTTTTTTTCCAGTCCTGTGGACATTGCCAAAAAGAACCCAGCTTTCTATAAAACCGGGCAACCAGATAGATTATTTTTATTTATTTTTTTTATTTTGGAAAGCTGGTCTTCAACACCTTCCTGTAAGGCTGATAGTTTTGTCAGGGGTCCTTCAGCACTCATCAACCATTCTTTTCAGTGATATTTCTGCTTCTTTTCATGCTCCGCTTGACACACTCGAGAAATAGCAGAAGAGCTTTTGAGAGAAGTCTAGGCTGTGAGTCAAAAGCCAAGCCTGCATCTGGAGCTTTAATCTAGGGAGTTACACATTGTATAGGGGTTCCTAAGATCTATCTACTGGGTTGCAGTACTAAAATGTGGGAGTAGCAGTGAAAAAAAAGTGGTTTGGCCTAACAGAAAGCATCCCCAGTCTGTACATTTTTGATTATCTCCTCTTTTTAGTATTCAGTTCATATTTCAGTTGGTTTTTGAGGTCTCTTACTTAGTGATGTTTTTTTTTCCCCAAGTTGTCAAGAAAGCACTTCCTCTGGTGGTAGTGGGGGTGTGGAATATCACTCTCACCCTCCTCCTTGGGATGAGAGAATTAGTGGTGGGAAGAAGGCTGGGCATGATCTGACCAGAATGCCTTTGAAGGGAGACTTTTCTGTTTTCAAAAGTGCTAGTGGTGGGGAACAATAACAGTTGGTATGAGTTTGCACCTAGAAAAATAGCGTTTGGGACCCACTTGGAGAGAATTCACATGAAAAGGTTCAGGCAATAATGCTGTTGAGCCCAAATGGTGCTGTCAAAACATTACAGGTAGTCACTGCAGGATAGTACAGAAGGTGTTAGACAGTAGTGTCATTTATTGAAATGTATCTGCTGATTTAGCTTTTGCTAATTAAATGGTCCCCACGATGTGTGTTTATGTAGGGACCAGTTGTGAGTTTTCTAGCAGCAGGAGTTTGGCCCTGTAGGAAGTGCCATTCCTAATGAGAGGGGATAAGCATGGAAGGGACTTGGGCATAATCTGTTCAGTTATGCTGGCCTCATCAAAATGGGAAGACTTGGAGTGATTAATAGATTTCTGTCTCTTTTTCACTACTATCCCCTAACTCTCTTGTGTTTCTTGGAAAAGGCAAGCATCAGGGTCATGATGAACAATTTTAGCACTTAAAGAACACTTTCTCTGTCTGCTCTTTGTTTTTCCTGCTACAACTCCCTGGCTGTCACTATTATCCTTTGTCACAAAAAAAGGGGGATTGGGAGGAAGAGAGAGGAAAAAGTACAAGGGATTCAAAGACTTTTCTTGGCCCCATTCTCTTGTCTTCCTGGTATTTCAGAAAGGTCATAAACAGCATCCAGGATGGTGGAAATGCACCCCACCCATGCCCAGTAGGCATACATCCCTTGCTGCTCCTCTTAAGGCCTTTCCTTATGATGCCTGGGAGTGTGTGTGTCTGTTTACATGTGTGTGTGTATGTGTGTATGTGTGTGTGTGTGTGTGTGTGTGGTGGCTGGTGGTTCACTAGAAGTTGGCAATCACTTTGGGCAGAAGGGACAGAATTTCAGGAAGCTGTAGCTAGCTGTATGCACTGCTCTTAAATTAATCAACTGAATTTAAAACATCACAAGGGCAAGACCATCTTAAAAAAAAAAAAGTTCTCAGTCCCTAACACAATGCTGGGCACACAGCCAACACTAGTTGATTTCACAAGGGAAGTGGTTGAGTTTTGTGTAATGAGGTCATCTTAGAAAATCGTTTAACTGCTCTGCAAGTCTACTTCCACATCTGCAAAGTCGTTTTACCTCCCAGGGCTATTGTAAAGATGAAATAAGACAATGACTTTATCAAGGACACTTTTCAGTTTTGTGCTGTTATCTCCATTTTCATTCTCTCATTCTCTCTATTCTAGGCATTGTAACCTAAGTAAGAAGATTATATGTGCAGGCTGGAAAAGTTTGACTTTGGCAATTTTTTTAAATAAAGTTTTTCTTTCTAAGAGAACCTCATCGGGTCAAATTGGTTGAGTAGAATGGAATGCCCATGAGATGCAACAAAAGCCAAGCTAGAAGAGGATCCAGTTTTCTGCAGCAGGGGATTGGGGGCTAGAGGGAAGAGAGTGAGAATGAAATTATTTGAAGGCTGATCTCTTTGGAGCTTGAAGCAAACATTTAAAAAACACATCTCAGAAAGATCCTTCAAACTTGTCAGTGCTACAGTCCTCATATGCTAGTATTTTAGTTTCCACCATCAATTTTAACCTTTAAACCTTTTTACCTTATCCTTGTCAATGTTGGAACACCAAGAATTGTCCTCATATATCAGATTAATTTAAATATAAGGCTTTCCTCACTTTATTCTTCCATTGCCACTCAGCATTATTTCAGTAGCATGACTGAAATCTTAAAGATTAATAAAAAATCTCCTTACCATTTTGATTCTTGCCTCAGTGATCCAAAGAGCTACCATGGCCCAAAGAGCTGGCTTCCTCCGCATAGCAATGGCCCAGAGAGGCTGCAAAGCAATGTAGTTGATACCCAGGGGAGCCTAGTGTTTTTTAGTCAAAGGTTGGATCAAAAATACTGAGGACGGTCGCTAGATGTCCCTCTTGTGTCTCTAAAGAGGCTGAAAAGGCGGGGCTCACTTCAGGATTGAAGTAAAGGGAACCTAAGACTGAGAGAACTTTCTTTTTGTTTTCATTATCTACACCCAGAACTGTTTTTATTCAATTAATAAATTCCTGATCGTGAAGGTGTTTTCGGCTACTCACTTAGTAGCATTGTTGGAGTGCGATGATCAAGTGTGTATATTAGCAAACATTTTTGGAGTATAATGATAACCAGCGTCTATTAGCAAAAAATACATTCTGAGAGCAAACGGCGGCGGCGGCGGCATTAGGGCTATCTGTAGAAGCAGACTAGGGGAATGGAAGAACTATTTTTTGGAGGGGAGGTGTCACTATCACTTTGAGCTTGCGGGTGATGAGAAGGAAGGAAAGCAGAGGCACACGGCCCAGCCTCCTGGCACCTGGTTTTCATAAAAGCGGTTTAGTTAGCTGGGAGTACTTCGGCTGCTGTACTTGGAAAGGCGGGGAGCATTGAGTGTGAACAGCGAGCAGGACCCAGGGAACCCCGTGTGATCTCTGTAGCGAAGCGAGCACATTTGTCTTTGCAAATGCAGAACATGTCTTTACAATGTGATTGCAATTACAAAGGTAATGACATTGTACATGGATTGAATTCTCTTATTTATCTTTTAAAGACAACAGACTATAGACATTCTATTAGCATTCCCCAAGGTAAGAGGTCCTCAGCCCTCTTATCTTGTTGTGTGCATCTTTTCAGATGCCACAGCAATGATAATCATTTTACCTGAGTAATTCTTCCATTTCTTGTTACCTGGGGGATTGTTAATGGCCGAGACTACTTCTCAGACTCTTTGCTCCCGCTCAGTCAAGCCGTGGAGGCGCCAGTTTACTTTTATTGATCAGTGGGTTCCTGACAGCCTTCGCCACAAGGAAGCAGCATCATCCTTTTTTGACTTAAAGGAGAACAGATCGCCTTAAAGTTTACAGCTAAAGCTTCTAAGCATATCATGCAAATATTTTAGCATGCTGCTAATTGTTCTGTTTAAATAGTCCAAGCAATATTTTAGAACGCTGCCAAACGCCGAACTCATATCCCGTGATCAGATAGCAACCCATTTCAAATGCCTTTTAGGCCGTTTTAATTAGACCAAGATGCACTTCATTCCCACTCACTGACATCAAAGGTAAATAACTGTGATAAATCAAATGGAGCCCTTCTTTGCGGAGCCTGTGAGGTGCATCCGCGTTGCCTGCCATGTTGTCACTCTCCTCCGGCAGGCAGGGTCTGCAGAAAAGCAGGCGGGCCACGCGGTTCCCTCGAGTCACAACTCTGTTGTTCACCTGCACCTCTAAATGACCAAATTAAATGATATTCATTGCAGATGCTTCGATTTTCTCCTGGATGTTCTGGGCTGAATTGCATCCTAATATTAGAGAGTGAAACGACCCCCACGCGGAAAGCGGATCAAGCTCTCTGCGCCCTCCCCTTGGTCTCAGATGCACGTTGGGGCGGGGGAGGGGGGGTCTCAACCTCAATCCCAGAATAATTCCTTTCTGAGGGAGAAAGCTGTCTTGTTCTTCCTCCTGCCAAAGTAAAGGCCGCTAAACTAGCTCCTCTTGGGAAAAGAAATATTTTTAAAAGCAGCTAGGCTGTTCTCTGCAAAAACATGGCAGTTTTGAGAAAACCTATTATGTGTTCAAATGCCTTTTCCCCTTGTTTAGTGTTTTTTAAAGGGCAAAAGTGAGTCTCATTTTAAGCACACAGGCTCGGGCCAGTGTCTCTGGGTTAATTATGAATTTGCTCACCCAAGACTCCCAAATATCCAAGACGATTCACTCAGAAGGGTGATGCACTCTTTCAAGAATTGTGAATTCAGAAGCCAGCCCTCTTCCACCCCCAATCTATGATGAAAAAAACCAAAACATCCCAACAGTTCAGAGAAGTACTTTTGATTCTTCCAGCCCGTGACCTTAATTAAGAGAATCAGGACGGGGCAGGGAGGAGTCCCCCTCTGTCCCCAGGGCGCCTTCAGTCCAGAAGGGAAGCCGAGTTTGATATCAACCCCGGCCACGCCGGCCTCCCGC
>NW_011478846.1:23541-23988 GCF_000754665.1 Bison bison bison | reverse complement strand
ACGGTCCGGGAGGATGGCTGCCGCGGCTCTTAGCTGAAGAGTCACTGGCCAAGAGCCGGATGAATGACCACGTCTGGGGCGCTTTCTCCTTCCCTTTCTTCCTTCCACTACCCGAGAAGAAGAAAAGAGAAACTGACAGACAAACCTAGGGCAAAGAGAAAAAGAGGGCGGGGGGAGGGGAGAGAAAGAATATGAATATGAATGTTATATTCAAAATATGAAGATATGTGAGGGAGATAAACACACCGAGAGAATCAAATCCTCATCTCTCCTGCAATCTCTACAAACACGAGAGGCGCGCAGTTCCTGGGGAGGCTCAGCTGCAGCTCCAGGACACCCCTCGACTTGCTCCACCCTGCCTTCTAACCCCTGCTGGGCTTGACTGGCCTCCCAGACTGCTGCCTCGGCTCGGCGGGCTAGGGTACCACTTGGTCCCGCCAGTGTGTA
>NW_011478846.1:22473-22880 GCF_000754665.1 Bison bison bison | reverse complement strand
CGGGCTGCATTGGTAACTTTAATTTCTGAGACGCAGAAGTCCGCAGTCCAGCTGCTCAGTGGGGGTGACTCCGTGTCCACCTCCGATCCTGGACACACGCGCCCCTCAAACCTTCTGAAGCCAACCACAGTGCAAGGGAGCAAGCTCTCGTCTCGGCAGCCTCTATCCCCTCCCCCGTCTTCTGCAGGCTGGAGGACTGCCTTCCCGCTCAGCCGGATACTCTGACGGCTGCGGCGCTTGACAGCAACTCAAACTCCCTCCTGCGACCCCTCTTTCTCCCCAACAGGCCTCGAAAAGGCCAGCGTGGCCCCCCAGGATCCCGGAGGGCGCGTTCCAGGCGGGTCCTGTCTCTGCAGTGAGCCAGGGGAACTCGGGGGAGATCCTTGCGCATGCCAGGTGCACCGACA
>NW_011478846.1:20666-21779 GCF_000754665.1 Bison bison bison | reverse complement strand
GCTCCCAGCTTCCCGGCGGCACAGATTGAGTTGGAGATCTCAGAGGCGGCCAGCCCGGGCACGCGCATCCCGCTGGACAGCGCTTATGATCCGGACTCGGGCAGTTTCGGTGTGCAGACCTATGAGCTGACTCCAAACGAGCTATTTGGCCTGGAGATCAAGACCCGCGGCGACGGCTCACGCTTCGCCGAACTCGTGGTGGAGAAGAGTCTAGATCGCGAGACGCAGTCGCACTACAGCTTTCGCATCACTGCGCTCGACGGCGGCGACCCGCCGCACCTGGGCACTGTTGGCCTCAGCATCAAAGTGACCGACTCCAATGACAACAACCCGGTGTTTGGCGAGTCCACCTATTCAGTGAGCGTGCCAGAGAACTCACCTCCCAACACTCCCGTCATCCGTCTCAACGCTACAGACCCAGACGAAGGCACCAATGGCCAGGTGGTCTATTCATTTTACGGCTATGTCAATGACCGCACTAGAGAGCTCTTCCAGATCGACCCGCACAGCGGCCTGGTCACGGTCACCGGTGCCCTAGACTATGAAGAAGGCCATGTTTATGAACTGGACGTGCAGGCCAAGGACCTGGGGCCCAACTCCATCCCGGCACACTGCAAGGTCACCGTCAGCGTTCTGGACACCAACGACAACCCGCCGGTCATCAACCTGCTGTCGGTAAACAGCGAGCTGGTGGAGGTGAGCGAGAGCGCCCCCCCGGGCTACGTAATTGCACTGGTGCGGGTGTCTGATCGAGACTCTGGCCTCAATGGGCGCGTGCAGTGCCGTTTGCTGGGCAACGTGCCCTTTCGGCTGCAGGAGTATGAGAGCTTCTCCACTATCCTGGTGGATGGACGCCTGGACCGCGAGCAGCATGACCAGTACAACCTCACCATCCAGGCGCGCGACGGTGGCGTGCCCATGCTGCAGAGTGCCAAGTCCTTTACCGTGCGCATCACGGACGAGAACGACAACCACCCGCACTTCTCCAAGCCCTACTACCAGGTCATTGTGCAGGAAAACAACACACCCGGTGCCTATCTGCTCTCGGTGTCGGCCCGAGACCCCGACTTGGGTCTCAATGGCAGTGTTTCCTATCAGATCGTGCCGTCACAG
>NW_011478846.1:20432-20566 GCF_000754665.1 Bison bison bison | reverse complement strand
ACTCGGGTGATATCTATGCGCTGCGATCCTTCAACCATGAGCAGACCAAGGCATTTGAATTCAAGGTGCTGGCCAAGGACGGCGGCCTGCCCTCGCTGCAGAGCAATGCCACTGTTCGGGTCATCATCCTCGAC
>NW_011478846.1:17698-19741 GCF_000754665.1 Bison bison bison | reverse complement strand
TCTCGACGCCCAAGAGTCGATGGGCTCGGTGAACTTGTCCCTGATTTTCATTATCGCCCTGGGCTCCATTGCTGGCATCCTCTTTGTCACTATGATCTTCGTGGCGATCAAGTGCAAGAGAGACAACAAAGAGATCCGGACCTACAACTGCAGGTAGAGCCAACTTTTTCTTTCTTTCCCTCTTTGTCTTGGGAGAATAAGGTGTATCTGTGTCTGTGTGTGAAAATCCCAATGCTTTTGTTTCCTATGTAAATGCATGCATCCTACTTACAGCAGCTCCTTTTTGTGGGGAGGGGGAATTTGTGTTAGCCCCAGTTGATCAATTCTTTTGATCTGACAATTTGCTGGAAGACAACCATTTAGTGTTCCAATGGATTCTGTCACATAATGGTGATGAGCAGAAAAGCAATTATCATTTTAAAATTTGCACAGCTGTCTCCATGAAGTTATGGCAGGAAAAAAATTAATGAGAAAGAGAGATTTTGAGAGAGACTTGAGAGAAAGAGAGGTTGATTTTTGGCAAAACCTTGAAGTACTACAACTTGATTTGGGGGCTGTAGAGTTTTTCGGACAAGTACTGAAAGGAAAGGGAGTGCTGGCAGCTGCCCTGTCCTGTGTAGAGAGAAACTCTGAAGCGAGCCTGTGAGTGGAATCTTAGAAAACCTTAGAGTGGGAGGAAGAGAGAACAGGAGTATGTGGGGAAGCAGGTGATAAGAGTTTTTTAGTGTGTTCTTGGCTTGTTTTATATCCAGTCCTCAAACATCTTGCTATGTGAAGTGAAATTCTACCAGTCATCTATATGTTTTCAAATATCTGGTTGTTGGGTAGACACCAAACATCCCAATGAAGGACAGGACTTTTGCATCCAGATGTTTCACTAAAAATAGCAATCTTCTGGAGTTGATGGTTCTTTCCTCTAATATGGAACTCTGTTGTGGTACTAAGAGCTGGTCCCTACCAGTGGATGTCACTATGGGCTATTTTGTTACAGTTTCCCTTGCAATGTGTGCAGGGTACGTGTGTGGTATGAGTAAGAGAGAGAGAGAGGGGTGGGGGAAGGAGGATGGGGGAGGGGAAGGTAAAGACAGAGGGAGAAGAAATTTGGAAACTGGAATAACACATAGTAATTTAAAAAAAAAAAAGTTTCCTGATCAGCACTTTGGAGGGTCTTGCTGACCCTCGCTTACAATATCCAATTTAGGATAGTACATGGAATTTTTTCCAGCAGTGTCTCATCGAAACGGTTGAAAAAAAAAGTTGTTTCTTTAGTTTGCTGATAATGAATGATGCTGCTATTTCCAATGAAGGTGTGTGTTTGTGTGCTTTCAACACACCTACACATCCAGTGTGTCTTTTGTGCCATCTGTGCTTGCATGTTAACCAGTCAAAATATGTTCCTGTAGGTCTGATTTGTATTTGACATCAACTGAAATGCACACTTCTGTGAATCAGAGCCCCCTGAATATGTAACAGTCATGCAATTATTGTTTCCCTTTTACTATTCTCTGCATTACACAAGTTAGTAGACAAATGCTAACCACACATGAATATCAATCAGGTACCATAAAAGAGCAGCTGCAATGCCTCATAAATGCTTTAATCCTGTTACAAGTGAAATGGCCATGACTTTTCTTTCCTTCAGCTCCGAGTCATTTCAGATGGGAGAAATGGAAATTAATATTGCTCTTACCTTTGAAACCTGTGACTGCCAGTGACAATTTTTATAGGAGAAAAATGTGGGGGTCTACAAAATTTTATTTATATGGAGATAATGATAGAGGGGACTCTTTTAAAGCCATTTCCTCAGCATAAAGTAAACGCATAAGACCCTTTCTTGATGAAAAAGAAATCAGCTTGAAATAAAGATATTGAAGGCTGTGCCACCTCTTGGTGATGTATGACTTGAAGTGAGAGCTCTTTCTGAGAGCTTGCCAGGGAGATCATTAAACAGGGAGGAGAGCGTTTGAATTGGCGGGGTTGGGGGCGGTGGCAAGCAAATCTCAGTGCTCTCCAACTTCACTCATATGTGTATTTTGTAAAGAG
>NW_011478846.1:17028-17470 GCF_000754665.1 Bison bison bison | reverse complement strand
CTTGCCCTCTCTGCAAGTCTGCCTGAGCACAGAGTGTAAGGGTGAGGGTGACACAACTGCACAGGTGTAGGAAGATCCTGGGGACAGAGCAAGAATGGGCCTCTGGAGATATGCAATCTTCCCATCTGCTCAGACTTTTTAGAAACGTAAAGTTCAAGAGCTTATCTTTCCAGGTATTAAGCAGAGATTTCTTGTTCTCAGCCTCTGCAGAGCCTCTTCCTGAAATGAATTCATTTATGAGACTTGCGAGATGATCTGCACTTGCTGCTTGAATTGGGCTCCCTTTTTGTACTCAGACAATTAGCTTTGTCGAGCGAGAATACAGGCACAGTCTTTTCCCTTGTAAAGATAAACCTGTATTATTTATTAACCCAATTGTTTTCCTGATTATTGCTCAGAAATGGAATTTACAGACAATAAGCTGAATCATTATATGCAAAGT
>NW_011478846.1:15546-16928 GCF_000754665.1 Bison bison bison | reverse complement strand
ATGCAAAGTAATAAATGACTTTGAGAATCTGGCTACATTTAAATGTATTTTTTTGGACAACTCTCTTAATGCTTAGTGTCTTTGGTGCACATTGCTGGGTCTCTGTCAGTGTTAATTAAATTGAGCTCTTTATGTTCCAGTTGCAGCACAGCTGCTTGTAGGTACACCTGAATCGAGAAGGATGCTGAATGCACTAACCTTTAAATTCCTTTGCAGTAATTGTTTAACCATCACTTGTCTCCTCGGCTGTTTTATAAAAGGACAAAACAGCAAGTGTCTGCATTGCATCTCGGTTTCTCCCATTAGCGAGGAGCAAGACAAAAAGGCTGAGGAGAAAGTGAGCCTAAGGGGAAAGAGGTAAAAAGCCTTTTCCCCCTCATTCAAATGGGTTTGGCTATCACATTTCTCGAGGAGATGCGGGGGTGGGGTGGGGAGTTGAAGGGAGCAGGGCTAGGGCAGGGGGAAGGAGGGTATGAAGGAGAGGAGCTGAGGATTTGTCAAAGGAAAGGGTCTGACGTGCTCCAGTCGAAAACTGATCAGGTCAGTTATCAAGGAACCTGACTTGAGGTTGTTTGTCACATGGCAGTTGCCTGGAGGAACTGGAAAGGGGATTAGGTTTTATTCCCTTCCTGTCATCTTCTGATAAATTAGGACTTGCTGCTTATTTCACCCAGGAGTTCCTTTGGGTTCCAGGGAAGCTCCAGACTTGAGCATTTTCATGCTTTCTCTCCCATAGGCTCAACTTCCCCTGTCTCCACACCCTTGTTAAGTGGCCAGTCACAAGGAGAAATTCCAAATCCAAACTTTTGAGGAGGAAAGGGTAGCGAGAGGTTACTATGCTTAATATAAAAACGTTATGGCCCTCAGCTTGTTTTCGCATGTAAAAAGCACAGGGAGAAACCCGATGATGCGATGTGCCAGAATAAGAAGCTGGAGCAGAGATGGGGTGCAACCCTCTGGGGTGCTTGATGTTTATTAACTGATGCATGGTTTGGGAGGGCGTTAGCGATACATGCTGCCTTTTCTATCACATAGAATCGCTGAATACTCCTATGGTCATCAAAAGAAATCAAGCAAGAAGAAAAAAATCAGTAAGAATGACATCCGCCTGGTACCCCGGGATGTGGAGGAGACAGACAAGATGAATGTTGTCAGTTGCTCCTCCCTGACCTCCTCTCTCAACTATTTCGACTACCACCAGCAGACCCTTCCTCTGGGCTGCCGCCGCTCTGAGAGCACTTTCCTGAACGTGGAGAACCAGAATACCCGCAATACCAGCGCCAACCACATCTACCATCACTCTTTCAACAGCCAGGGCCCCCAGCAACCAGACCTGATCATCAATGGCATGCCTCTGCCCGAGGTGAGTGTAGCTAAGCGGC
>NW_011478846.1:14012-15230 GCF_000754665.1 Bison bison bison | reverse complement strand
TTCTCCCACAGAGTCCAAAAGTCTGTTATTTACATCTGTGTCTCTTTTGCTGTCTCGCATATAGGGTCATCATTACCATCTTTCTAAATTCCATATATATGCTTTAATATACTGTATTTGTGTTTTTCTTTCTGACTTACTTCACTCTGTATAATAGGCTCCAGTTTCATCCACCTCATTAAGACTGATTCAAATGTATTCTTTTTAATAGCTGAGTAATATTCCACTGTGTATATGTACCACATCTTTCTTATCCATTTGTCTGCCGATGGACATCCAGGTTGTTTCCATGTCCTGGCTATTGTAAACAGTGCTGTGATGAACATTGGGGTACATGTGTCTCTTTCAATTCTGGGTTCTTCTGTGTGTATGCCCAGCAGCAGGATTGCTGGGTCATATGGTAGTTCTGGGCTTCCCTGGTGGCTCAGAGTTTTAAGGTCTCTCCACACTGTTGTCCATAGTGGCTGTACTAGTTTGGATTCCCACCAGCAGTGTAAGAGGGTTCCCTTTTCTCCACACCCTCTCCAGCATTTATTGTTTGTAGACTTTTTGATAGCAGCCATTCTGACCTGTGTGAGGTGGTACCTCATTGTGGTTTTGATTTGCAGTTCTCTGATAATGAGTGATGTTTAGCATCTTTTCATGTGTTTGTTAGCCATCTGTATGTCTTCTTTGGAGAAATGTCTGTTTAGTTCTTTGGCCCATTTTTTGATTGGTAACCTAAAATATTAGTCCTTTGTAGGGATAGATGTTGGGAGTGGGAGTTTAAGGTCTGAGCCTTTGGAATACCTGTGTGGCAGTCTAGCAAGATATAAATTCTACCACCTGTTGCAAATACAGCATGTTTGTCAGTCTGTGGTACCCGTATGCCAGCTAAAGCGGCTGAGTAATAATCAACAAGTAGTCTTAAAGGTAGATGAACCCTAGAATGCTTGAGGGTCAGTTTCCTAGTATGAGAGTGATTCAGCCTCCTAAAGCCTACTTTTGCTTTTTGTTTGGTCATATACATGCTTAGCTGTGGATATGGATGGGCTGGTTAAAGGGAGGCAAACAAAAAGAAAGTAAAAAAGCCACTTTGTTATTGCTTAATAGTTCTTATGGTGACATTTGACAAATGAGGATGTTGACATTTTCACAAATAATTAAAATTTCAGGAATTAACTAAGCATCTGTGTTAGCTCTGTTTCTCTTTACCTGGAATGAATATTTTCAAATGGA
>NW_011478846.1:10612-13774 GCF_000754665.1 Bison bison bison | reverse complement strand
TTTTTACACAGTATGTGGTCTGATGTTTGCTGGCTCTTGAAATATTTCAGGGTAGTAGGGTAGTAATATGGATGAGAGTGAGTTGGTGGCTGGGTGGAAAGCTATAAATAACAGTTTTGAAGTTAATTTCATTTTTCTTTGAATTGCTTAAGTCCCTCTTTGGTTGGAAATTTGATGCACTTGCCCTCTTCCAGGCCACAAATGAAAGGAATACTATATACTTGGAGAGCACTTCACAAACGTCTTCTGTGATTCTTACAATCAGGTATTTTGATTGTCCTTCAGTAGATGATGAAATGGAGCTCCAGAGATGATAAGGGACTTGTTGAGACTCACAGAGCAGAGATATTGAGAGAGAGAGAGAGAGAGAGACGACCAAATTTCAGGACTCTATAACTCTGGCGAGTACAGTGCTATTTCAGTGACACCTTCTACACTTTCCTGGCTCAAAAATAATTTAGCCTGACATACCTGGGCTGGAATGCCTATAAAATGGCCTCACAGTATTTATATCAATTTCATAGGGAAAAGTGTTTTAGGACCACTTTTATCGACTGTTTTTCCTAGTTCCTGAAAAATACTTCTTACCGGTAATGAGGCCAAAAAGCAGTGCTTTTTAAATGAAAACCGGATCTTCTTCTAGCAATAGAAACTCCAATATTAAAGTGAAAGTGAAGTCACTCAGTCGTGTCCGACTCTTAGCGACCCCATGGACTGCAGCCTACTGGGCTCCTCGGTCCATGGGATTTTCCAGGCGAGAGTACTGGAGTGGGTTGCCATTGCCTTCTCCGATTGTCAGTCCATACATCTATAAATAAGGATTTACTGAAAATCCAGGATTATGCTAGGTAGGCTCAGTTATAATTATGAATGTCAGTGAATACTTACTAGGGACTAGACCATAGCGTTTGTAAAAAACTACTTGTGGACCACCAAGAGTTCAGCAATAGAGAGGGAGAGGTAGTACAATGTAGGGGAATCAGATAGACCATGATTTTGAATCTGAAAGACATGTCCTGCTATGGACTACCTCTGAGTCTCTGTTTCCTCATCTACAAAATGGATACATCTGTCATGCAAGGTTGATCCAAGGAATAATATCACATTATATAATGTAAGGGGTCTGAGACAGAGGTGCCCCCTGAATCATAGATCTGTTCACCAGATGATAATTGAAGAGTGACTACTGTAATGGCTTTTACACCCGAGTGTGACTCCATAAACACCTTTAAACCAAAAAGGAATTTAAGCTGGTGTCTGTGTAAAGAAGGCCAACAATATGGTGTGGTTAGAGTATTCATATTGGACTTTTAAACAAAGGAGGTAAAAGATGCCAAGGTTATGGGCTCAGGTGCTGACTGATGTTGCTTGTGGAGACAGACAAAAGAATTGAATCCTGAGGGCTTGGTGACTATGCAGTCAATTCAGGGTACTAGAGAGGTGTAAGCCTGGGTAACATAAGCCTGGGATGCTTCAAGGGGGCAGGAGATATTTGACTATGTCTGAATGGCTGACCTAAGATCTTGGTGTTTTTTCTGAGATTCTCCTATGGGTAAAATGAAACCAAATATTGCTTCGGTTGTTTAGAAAAGCCATTGAAAATTTGAATTCTAATCCCATCTCTTACTCACAAAACCAGATGTTTTCTTGGTTAACAAAATCATACAGATCTATTATCTAGGGCTAGTCAGGGCCAACACAGCACATATTAGGGACAGCGAGGTTAAGTGTGTGTTTCTAACATGTAGTCCTGGAGAGTTCATTTGACAAACCCATTCAGAAAGGGTAGAGACCCACTCATAGCATAGCATGAATCAGGCCATTTAACCTTTATCTGTCACAAAGTCCTGCATGGGGAAATTGACACTACTTCTTTTCTCCCCATAACAGAGACTGTTAACATGGACTCAGTAGAATACTTAGGTTCAGTGAAATCTATAGAAGACAAGGATGGCTGATTCATACAGTCAACTAATATTTGTTGTCTAGCCTTTGTAAGGTTCTGCTATAGGCATCCAGTGTTAGGGAAATGAAAAAGATGTTCTCTGATCTCAAAGAATGAACATTGTAATGAAAGAGATGAGAAAATAGGTCACTTGTGGTATGGAGTGATAAAAGCTACTATCAGATACAATGGGATATTACTAGGACAATAATATCCTAATATAGTTCCTACATTATATTTTCCTAGTTAATTAATTATTAATTAATCCACCCAAGAAACCAACAGTTATTAAGCTATTATAGCACAGAGTGATGAGAGCTATGCTGTGGTATTTAAAAGATTCATTAGAAATTTCTGTATTAAATCTTATTATGTCATATCCATTTTTCTGTATGTTATTTTGTTAAATCATTTTTTATTTGTTTATTAACAACCCAGGAGCATTTATTGCACACTTAGAACATGTCAGACCCTGTACAGCTTGCCAAGGATACAAAAATAAAAACACTCGATCCTTGACCCCAGGGAGCTTACAGGGAGACGGGCAAGTAAACAGTTCGTTTCAATTCAGAACATCTCTTTCCTGAGCATATGTTATATTCTTACTTGCCAGATTGGAACCAAAGGTCACTACACATTAGGTTCCTTTGCTGAGCAACTTTGTAAACTCACTCACCTCATTAGCTTCAGAGTCAGTTGCAAACCTTACTGGTAATGACATTATAGAGGAGTGAGAACAGCTGTTCTCACAGCTCTCCATCATACTTTGAAGTTTATCATCATGGAATAGACCAAATCAGTAAGCATAGTTTGAGTGTCTACCTTGTGCTCAGCTGTGTGATAGGTATAGGGATCCTAAATAAATATAAGATGTAGCATCTGCCCTCAGAGGTCATAGTCTAATTGGGAAGCTATTTAAGATCACCTACATGAGTTCCTTGTAAGCAACAGAAAGGGTTTGTAATCTGCAGAAACTTTGCCAGCCTCCTTAGTGCTCTCCTGCTCCTCCTTCCCTGGCAGCCCTGCCATCATTTAGATTTAGATTTACTGTTGAGTTCTTAAGGGTTGGTGCTGATGTGAGAGTAACTTTGGCATCAGTGTGCAGACCTAGCCACATCTGAACATTGTTGACTCTAGAAACTGAAGGGAATGTGACTTTAAATGATGTTAGGTAGGTAAAGGCAAAGGGAATGGAGCATCAAAACATTCAATATTAA